>NW_027529449.1:490358-570181 GCF_008692635.1 Crocuta crocuta
TGTAATGTAATGTAATGTAATCATCATCATTAAACATCTCCTTTATAAAGTTCTGGGACAGATAGGAGTTACAAAAAATTTAAACACAGCTTTTATTTTCATGAAGCAAATAGAAGTGAATAATTCTGAGCTCCATATAAACATACCAGGGAATATTAGTACATTAAAATCTCCCAGATATTCTAAAGACTTCACAAAAGCAGCTTTCAAAAATATTTATTTTTCTTTTCAATTAGAAGAGCATTTCTCTGTTCCCCAAGAAGTGTGGTTTCTGGGTACCCACACTGAATTGTTACTGGGGAAACTTGGAGCATAACCTTTCCTAATTTATTTTCTCTACTTACATTTGTGACAATGTCATTCTGCTTACGCACTTTTTGTATTTTGGGTCTCTTGGCTTAGATTCCGAACACACCCAGTGGTCTATGTAATAACTTACATTTAAATGCAATCACTCTTAAGAGTGACATGAAACATGTTTCTATTTTTGATTTAGCAATGGTTTCAGGGTTCAAACATATGTCAAATCTTATAAAATTGTACAGTTCAAATATGGGAAGTTTATAGTATGCCAATTTTGGTCCAGAACACCTAATTCTATATAGAATTAAAGAGAGATCATGGGTTTTTCTGGAAAGATAGTTCATAGACTTCATTTTATTCTAGAAGTATCTAGAATCCTCCCAAACTAAGCATCACTGATCTATATCTTCTTTCTTCATTGCATGCTCTAATTTTAATAAAACTGCTTATGTTTCTTCATTTTTTTTCTTTCTTTCTAGACCAGAAGCATCTTTTAGGTAATAACCATGCCTATCTTTGTAATATTCTGCGTAGTGTTGCCATGTCCATAGTAAGTGTATAAAAGCATTTTTCAATAATTTGACAAATTCAACTGAAAAGTTCTTTAAATTGTAAAAGAAATTGGTGTTAGGAAACTTTGAATAACAATCACACTCTGCCACGTAGCTAGAATGTATTACCTCCCGGAGGTACAGTGAACCAGATCTGCCAGCAACTCAGACCTGGGAGGAATGTGAGCACAGCCTCTGTCCCGTTTCTAAATGAATTTATAGTAACAGTTCCGTGAACACATTTATCTTTCCATTAAATAAGTGCAGGCAGGTCCCCTCTGAGATCTGAATGCTAGCTGGCAGGTGGCAGAGCCATTCTGGAACTCCTATGTCTCCGATTTTGCTCATTCCTGAATTCCCACCTGAAGTTCAGCACACAGCATAAAGACCAGCATGGTCTAACAAATGGAATTTAAGTTTATGAATTCTGGCTCTTTCATTGACTTGATCCTTTACTAAAACAAATAATAAAAAATTAAATCCCCTTTGTCTTGTTTCCACATTTTATAATTGGGCTTAAAAAAATGATGATCTGCCCTATCTTGTACTTGTTGGAAAATCACTTTTAAAAACCAGAGAGTTCCAGGAGAAAAACAACTACAAATATTATCTTCAATGAGAAGATGTGAACATTAGGGGCAGTGGGAAAAGGGTGGATTCTGATGTCTGGAGCTCCCTTGTGCACTCAGCATGAGTCTAAAGGGGACAGAGAATCATCCACCCTTCTGAGCAAGGTTGAGGGTTACACATGGGAAGGCAGGCTGGTGTTCGCTTATTCAGCTGGCACATTGCACCCAGCACTCTGCCCGGCCCAGAGCAGGTGCGCAGAGGCCGCTAACTGAACTGAGGGGACTGAAGAAGAAATGCCCTCAGACCCAGTCGGGAGCCAATTGTCAGAGACAATTCTCCCAGTTACACTGCAGCTGCCATCATGCTTTCTCTGTTGCAGGCTCATTGTACTACTCGGAAACAGAGTTCTTTACCAGCAGCTGCGTGGCCCGCACAGACTGCATGAGATAATACATTAAAGCAGTGTGCACAGTGTCTGGCACATGGTGCATAGGCAGGTGTTAGGCGATGATGATGATGATCACCAGAAGAGCGGTAATCTCTTCAAGATGGATCCGATCCAAAACAAGGAACTGGTTTAGAAAGCATAATGTTTCTACCCTTCTGCACCCACTGTTACCCTAAATGAGGGAACAGAACTCATGCTGTTCAAGAAAGCAGACCAAGCTCTGAAAGGGAGAGGAGAGAGAAGGAAATTACCATATAACAACAACGTGATCCCTATAAAATGTTATGTGTACCCAATGTCACACTCAGAGCTCAAAAACAAAAATCCAAAAAATAAAAAGCCACAATCCTGCATACACCCACATTACCTGAGAGGTTTAGAATTTAAGAATAAATATAAGTGGTAAAGTATTGTAGTATCTTGCATTTGCTACTAAAAGGGCCACTGTTGGACATATACTTGCACATCAGACAAATCTGCTTTGTATTGTTTCTAGTCTTCAGGTTCTTTATCTGTAGGAAGAAGGGCTGGAACCAGTTGGATTTTAAGGTGTTTTATGGTTTACATTCATATTCCTAGGAAACTTACATTTCTTTCCGATTTTATTTTGCCCAATGCAATATAATCGTAATCTTATCTATCTTCTCCCCCATAATTCCTTATGCTTTATGTGCTTGTTCGATAAACTTTTCTATCAACATTTTATATAAATTAATAAATAAGGGAAATAAAAAGTCACTTTCCTTTATCAATTGTCTTGTGGTACCCAATAAAATCTTCTTTTTTAAATTTTTTTTAAAAATTTCTGAGAGAGAGAGAGAGAGTGTGTGAGCAGGGGAGGCTCAGAGAGAGAGAGGGAGATACAGAATTTGAAACAGGCTCCAGGCTCTGAGCTGGCTGTCAGCACAGAGCCTGATGCGGGGCTCGAACCTACGAACCGTGAGATCATGACCTGAGCTGAAGTCGGACGATTAACCGACTGAGCCACACAGGCGCCCCTAAAATCTTCTAATACTTGCATTATATTTTCTTTGTTGGTTAACCTCATTGCTAAACTATTCATCCATGTCAAAATCCACCCTGGCCTCCCGATCCTCTACAGAGGAGAACTAAAACCCTTTTTGTCCTATCCAAATTCATTCACTAAGATCCCAGGATTTTATCTTCTTTTGTCCCTTTTACACAGTAAGAGCATGGATATGCCTGTATTTCACGTTTTATTTTAACTGACCAGAGATATTCATTCTTCTATTGCAGATTAGTTGAGTGAAAGCAAACACCAGAAACTGCATGATGAAAGATCCTTAAGAGGAATATGAATTTCTGTAGTTGCCTGTTTGGTATTCAGCCCCCATGAAGGCTAGAAGGGATAAGAGTTTAAGGGGAAGACACACACACACGCACACACACACACACACACACACACACACACAGAAGAGAGAGAGAGAGAGAGAGAAGAAAAAAGAATAGAATGGGTTTCAGCCTCACAGATTGATGAGTTAGAAAGAAAATTCAAGTTCACTAAATGCTCTGAAAATCAAGTGAAGAAGATAGTACCAGGTGAGAGTGTTGCTGGGTTTCAGCAAAGAATGATCTGGGCCAGAATTAATGACATGAGTAATTAAAAGATTCATTTGCTTCATGTCTCTGTGAATTTGTGAATTTGAATAAATGTCTATGTCTCTTCAAACCGATGACCTCTGGCTTAAACTAAAAGCAACCAAAAACTAGTGACAACTGTCACTATTTAATACTTAATAAATATTTCATAATATTTATTGACAACTGTCAATATTTAACCTATTTTGAACCACTTTAGTAAAATCTAAAATGTGATCTATGCTAATTTTGATAGTAAAGAGTTTTCATTGACCCTTTATGTTTATATTATTCAAGTTTGGGCTTTCAATTTTCCAAGAACTCTTGATGGATAACATTTTCCTTAACAACACTCAACAAAATAAGTTTACAAATAGCAATGTATCCCTATAAGCTTTTAGAGTTTTATAAGGTATGAAATTCAGTACACAGAGTTTTAACATTACAATTGTGAAATCTTTAGGAGAGGACTATTTTCCATTACTGCCAAGAACTATATGTATTTACCATGAATATTTCTATATAATTTTTTTTTCTCTTCTACATATATCTTTAAAATGCAGCATTTCCCAAGCAGAAAATCCTGTTTTTACTCCCACAATTTCTAGTTTCATTTAAACTTTTATACACAAATTCCAAGATGTTTAGATGTTTCTCAAACACCATGTAGAGAAACTCTTCACTCTTTAAATATAAATGATTAGGGAAAGCTGAGAAGCAGGTTAGAAAATGCCAACAGGTTTTCAATTAAAAGTTTCATTTAACTAATGTAATTATTCTTACCTAATTAAATTTTTTCAACTAAGATCAGTCCTTTGAGATATCTCATTCTCTTTTAAAATGTTCCATGAAGCTCTTACCAACGTCCATGAAGACTGCTGTATTGATGGGATTGTTAATGAACTCTCTAGAAACAATGCACTACCCTTAATAATTTAGGCCCTGTTAAATCTTGTCTGCTTTTTACTGCATTTGGAACTACTATTGATCTAGAGAAGAGTCAATATCAAGGAGAAGTATTCTTTGTATTTCCAGCTGGTCTCCAGTATATCCAATTATTTTGATATTTGGAGCTCAAATTAGCTTCTTGCACTTAAATATTTATATTCATCAATATTATTTACATTTTCTTTTTTCAATATAATAAATTATAATTGATTATGGTGGTAATAGACTGATTATTTCTAATTTGAGATCTAGAAATATAAAAACCAAAATACACTATAAATTTGGGTTCGTGAGTTTAAATGTTCATGTAAATACTAATTTCAAAAACATAAAAATTGAGAACCTAAGACTTTATCAATTACCCAAACCACAAATCAAATCATAGTAAAGACCTATTTTTTAATATTTATTTTATTTGTTTATTTATTTATTTATTTGTATTTTAGAAAAAGAGAGAGAGAGCACAAGTTAAGGACAGGGCTAGAGGGAGAAAGAGAATCTGAGCAGGTTCCATACTCAGTGCAAAGCCTGACACAGGGGCTTGATCCCACGACCCTGGGATCATGACCTGAGCCAAAATCCAGAGTCGGGAGCCAAAATCAAGGGTCAGATGCTCAACCGAGTAAGCGACCCACAAAACTCTAATAAAGATCTATTTTAAGCATGACTTGAAGGATAGTGAAGAAATTAATAAAGACATTTCTGGAAAAATAAAACAATAGATATGCAAATAAATCATATTTGTATGTATCCTTTCTGACTTTTGTGTGTTTTATTTTTGGATTGTGCTATTACTTGATAAAATATTGTAGTAGTAACTCTTCACAGAAATGTAAAAAAGTAAAATTTTCATAGAAAGGTAATAGGACTTAATGCTTTAGTTTTGTAAATTATTAGTCATTATGGGAAGTCATGCTATCTTTTTCAGTGCTATTTCCTCATCTTTAAAATAAATCGAATAGTAATCTACCTTACAAAGTTGTAAGGACCAAATTGAATATATTTACAAAAGTGTGAACTATAGAGCTCTTTGTGTCATAATTTATAGAGCAGAATAACTGAGAACCTCAAGTATGGTAGCAAATCATAGTATCAATTTAGAAGAGGCAAAAATCTTTGAGGAACAATAGGGATTGATTTGCATACTCATATTTTACAGTGTATCAGTCCCTAACTTGAAGACTTCCCATCTCTTCTCTACTTTAGTTAACACGATTATTTTCTACATTAAAAGTATATTGATTTAACTAATTACCATGAAGAAATGCCTTTGTTGACTCATTCTTAGGCCTCTTAAGTCTCTTTTCTCATATGAATATATATTCTCCCAGGTTTTTTAGCTGTTTCTAAGTACTTTACACTTTGATTCACTCATCAAAAGTATTTATTAATGTTATTATTGTGTTACTGACATCAATTATAATTATAAGCTTGAGGAATAAAACTGAGAAATCAAAGATGATTTAGACATTGAGGGTATTCTTAGTAGGTGAATGGAACAAAGAAGTAAACCAAAATTCTTAATGCCAAATGTAGGGCAATATAGGGATATCTAATTTTGTCTGCAGTAGTACCTGGCATATTAAAAGTAGTCATTGTTTGAAGGATCTTTCTATGAATATCCATAGCTTCAAAAAACAAATGAATGGGGAAAAAAGCTAAGAAAAAAAGTTGGAATGAATTCTGGAGTCAAGGGTAAAGGTCAAATCAGAAATCTCACAAGTTTTTTTTTTCTTTTTTAAAGATTATACTTTGCTCATATTCTGAGATTCCAAATATCTCCTTTCAGACATTAGAATATGTTTGCCCTTTGACATGATAAATATTAAAGGATTTCCCTAAAGCTAGGTCTTTATATATCATTTTGTTTTAGAATTTTGATCTAAGTGGAAGACTATGATACTAATATGACACTGAGAAGACAAAAAAATATGATTCTGATTAAGTCATGCAACATCTTTAATGGAATCTATTGTTCTACCTCCTCAGCATCTCTTCTTTTGAAGTAGAACCTCTTTCCCTTGAGTCCATTTCCTGACCCAATCTCTTATCTCCAGGTATCCCAGTCTGGGTAACAACCACTGCTCCAGGCATGGCCAAGTGACACAAAGCCTTTTAAGGGAGCCATTGAAAAAAAGGTGCATTCTTTCTCCTGGAGTTCTGTATTAGTGGATGTAAACCTGGATGCCACCTCTGTGCTGCTGCGTGAGAATGAAGCCAATATAAACAAAAGAGGAGGTGAGAGATACAGAGGCACTTATTTACAACTTCTTATGTGCACCTGAATCCAAAGATTTCTGACAACAGATTGTCCTGTTCTTTTCTTGTACTTTACAAGCGAGAAAAACAATGCTCTTTCTTTTTGCTATTAACTAAAGGAACTTCAGACAACCAGAACCAAAAGAATTTCGAATCATTCAGCCTTAAACTTTGGTTTGCCTCAGGGCAAAATAAAATTATTACTTTTACCTCCTCGTGGAGTTGGGATATACATTAAAAAATATATAAGAAGATGTATATAAAAGCATATCATATATAAATATACATATGAAAATACTAAAACAATGTGTTTTATTAAATAAAATCACTAATTATATAATTATTGCTTTCTAATTATTAAGACCCTTAATTCTTTGTAGAAAAGCATTCACTATAGTAGGAAATTTTTAGATAAATACTAAGATATCTGTATAGTATTGTTCATTGATTCCACCTATAAAAATACGAAATGGGACAACTGTGAGACGGCACAGAAGTATATGCTATGCCTACCACAATACATGGATCAAAATTTTGTCTGAATCAACAATACCCTTCCTACTGTGAATTACACAGGTTGAGGGACAATCAGAATGTGAACTGAAGCAAAAACCTGTAATGGTACACCGCTGTGAACATTATTAAGAAAGAAATCATAGAGGACTCTAAAACCAAATGCAAACTAATACTCTATGATGCCCTTTCAATCAGCAGGTTAATAGACTGACATCAAAATTGGAAATGACCGATTAAGCAGTATCAGTTAACTCTTGACATTTACACTTTCAAGTTTTATACTTGATCAAACAAATTATAAATCACAAACCAGGTCATAAAAAAAACTTTCATTATAACAACATTTTTTTAACTGAATTCTATGCCATTCAGGAAATTAATTCAAAGTAGGCAAAGAGCAGGAAGTAAGGATGATGCGACTTAACTCAGAAGGGAAAACAGTTTGATAATCTTCACCTGCTAGATTTGATGGTTGACCAACTACAGCCAAAATAAGAACAAGGGTGATATATGCCAGGGATTCTGGGAAAAGCTAGAAGGAATAGCAATTGCACAGAGAAATTAGTAGCAAGAGGATGTTAGAAATGTTTTCTTTAAGTTTATTTATTTATTTTGAGAGAAAGAAAACACAAGCAGTGGGGGGGACAGAGAGGGAGAGGGAGAGAGAGAATTCCAAGCAGGCTCCATGCTGTCAGTGCAGACTCCAATACAGGGCTCAATCTCATGAACTGTGATATCATGACTTGAGTTGAAAGCAGGAGTCAGAGGCTTAACCAACTGAGCCACCCAGGCATCCTACCTCTCTTAGAAATATTTTAAAAGGTAAAAATAAATAAATAAATAAATAACCAGAAGAAACAAAAGAAGTTGAACAAATGATGAGGCAATATTCTTTCTTCATTAAAACAAACACATTTGATAAAAACTTTCATTTAAAAAATGAAAGAAAAAGAAATTTAAATTAAAAGACATTCAGAATTTGTTTAACTTTACCCTAGATAAAGTTTCCATGGGCATCTCATGGATAAGAGGCTTATAAAGCATGCATTGACTCCATCTCACTAATGATATCTGAGTACATCCAAGGAACCTCAGTACAAGGCTGTTCACCAATGAGTAGACCCTCATGTTTCCAGAGTTCAGGGCATCAGATAATATTTCTGCTACTTTGTATTCTTGATACTAAACACCTCCATTTCTCTCTTATACAACTGTATATCTCTCAATGTCTTCTCTTTCCTTTCTCTCCTCTTAAATATGGGCTCTACAGAATATTCAGATGAGCTTGCACTTCAGAGAAAAATTCTTGCACAGAGAAGTATCATTTTATGTTAAATGCTAAACAAAATTCAACCCATTTTACACTTAGCATTTGCACCTACTTTTAATCCCAAGGAAACCAGCACAAAGGTTTTATACATACCCACCATGTAAACAAGTATAAAGTTTACTTTAATTCATTATTCTTTGTAATTAGCTGAATCACAGGCACTATCCTTGACCAAAAGTTAAGAGTAAAGTTTTAAAACACATAGGGAAAACCAGAGTAACAAGCATATCAGCTATAACTTTAACTTATTAGATCTGTTTTTGACTTATGAATAATATTGCCCCACCCCCTGTTTTTTAATCAGAAAGAAAATAAATATTTCACAAAAAAATATTTGGTGATAAAAATTGCTTTCTATAACACCTACCTATGGCATGATGGTAGAAACTTTGGAGATATTATTGAATTTTCTTTAGCAATCTAATGATTTAAATAACAGATCCCAAGGAGCTAAGGCTCAAATTCATGCAGTAAAGGACATATCTGAGATCTGAAATCAAGCCATTCAAATTTCAAAAATTCTATTTTTCCTCCTAACCAGGATAGTTAGTGATAACATAAATTGCTACTGTATATAACATGCTTAAAAATATAAATTAGGCATCTATTTTTGAAATTAGCTCCACTCATGTTAACATAATGCAGCCTATTCTAGGAAACAAAGATCATTGAAAAGATAGCTTTCATTTCTTGATGACACACATTCACCTTCCTGCTCCAGAGGTGAGAGAGAATTTCTAAGTAAAATTTCTAAGTAAATCACAATTTCCTCACCAGACTCAAGTGAATAAGGACATGCTAACACCCATAGTTGTACTAGAAAAATTGGTACAACTCTTCTGAAGAACAGTCAAGACATATATGGCAAGCACAAACTGGGACACTGTAATTTCACTTGGAGCATTTACTTCATGGCAATAAAAAGACAAGTGCACATACATGTATATACAAATATGTGCATTATAATGTGGTTTACAGCTTTAAAAAAATAACAGCAATCTAAAGGCTCCTTATAAAGTTAAGTAATTCATGTTAAATTTATGTAACTGAATATAATGTAACACTATTAAAATTATTGTTCAGAGGTATATTTATTGACATGTAAAGATGGATATTAAAATTTATATATTCACATTACAAAATAATATATTCCTATTATAGTAGTACACCATTACATCCAGTAAAATATTTTAGAGTCCACCTTCTGTGCTCTAAACTTCCTGAGAGGTAATTATTCTCAACAGCATAGATCTATAAAGATACATACACATAGACATTGTATTTATTTTTATTGTTTTTTTAATGTTTATTTTTTATTTTGAGAGAGAGAGAGAGCTGAGGAGGGGCAGAGAGAGAAACAGAGAGAAAGAGAATCCCAAGTAAGCTCTGTACCAGGAGCTCTATCTCATGAACCAGCAAGATCAGGACTTAAGCCAAAATCAAGTCAGGCACAGAATCAACTGAACCACCCAGGTGCTCCTATTTTTATTGTTTTTATCAAAGTGTGATATACTACAATTTGCTTAAAAAAAGAAAAAACAAGAATATGACCTGCCAAGTTAGTATTAATAGATTCACCTCACTTTTAACAATGCATTCCAATTATGAAGTTATTTAAGATGTACATCGTTTCAGTATATATCAGAATGTAGCTTATGCCCCTAGAATTAATTTAAATATATCTAAAGCTGTCTAACCCCATAAATACATAGAGAGAGAGAAATAATGGGATTATAGGAAAGTTTATTTTTCTTCTTTATATTTTTGTATTGTATGAGAATGCTCTTTTAGGTAGACAAAAGGCTGTAGTTATTATTATTTAGCATAATGTAAAAATTTAAAAAGCACAAAGTTACTCATGCTTGATATTTAAGAATTATGTGTAGTGCTTGTAAACAGCAGAATTAATGGACGAAAAGCAAATTTGAATTTCTGATTAAAAGTAGCAGTTGTTTCTTCTGAATTCTAGGTAATATTCAGTGTTTACCTGAGTCACTTCTAATTTCCCTGAGGTTAAACTACAAGTTTTCCAACTTGTAAACCCAGCAGAAGTCAGAGGGGCCCCAAGATTATCAGGTGAGGTAAAAGAGCTGTCTAGACGCCATATTAGTCTGAAGATAGCCCCTTTGGGATGACTACAACCAGCCAGGCCATCTCCTGCATCAGGAGACATAGAGAATTATTTTCTAAATAGGAACATCAAAAGGAATAAGTGATTAATCAAGCAGTATCTTAAAGCTTTTCTACAAGCATTCTTCTGCTAATTAACATGGTGTCTGCTTCCTGCAAATGAAGCCCTGAGCTATTAAATAAAATTACAGCAGTGCTCACTAAGAATGGGGCTCATTTGGAAAGGCACTAATATGCTTGCTTTCTGTCTTGAGCACAGTCGTTAGCAGGCAGCTCAGTTCTAGAGGATGACACTCCCAGAAGTCATTTGGTTATAAAGGCATGCTGTATTTACCTAAAACACAGTTGACAATTACATGTCATGACTAGATGTTTTTAAACATAGTTGTTTATGTATCATCTATTTACACTCAACTTTATTATGAAAAAAAAAAAAAGAATAGACATAGCAGATCTTATTCTCCCAACTGCATGCTATAGAAATCCAAAACGTGTTCATTTATGTCAAACATGATTCTGGGGGAGTTTTAAACTATTTCAGGAACTGTTTAGGGTATCATTTCAATAGCTTCAATGATATCAAATCTTTAGCCACAAGATTAGAAAAAAAATATTCATGAGTAATTATTAGAAATATGTAGTTAATGATATGGCTGTTTTGCTTTTTTAAAAACATATTTTAAATATTAAGATTGATTTCCTCAATCTAAAAGCAAGTCTCCAAATTGTGAGCAGTTATTATAAGCAAAAATGGAATAAGTACATTAAGTATATCAGGCAAATATTGTTTTAATGATGCTGGTCCTCCTATATCACTTTCTTAAATAAATAATCTCTTCATATTAAAAATATTTTAAAGATATACTTGGCTCCTTATTTTAATCAATGTACCTAGCAAAACAAAGGGAGCTTAAAATATTGTTTCAATCAAGAAATGTTTAACTTAAATTTTAATAGGATTGAATTTATATACAACATTTTGAAGTTTAGCCTTTATTTATTTGGGATGCCAAAAAAAAGAATTTTATAAAAGTAACTCACAGCACGTTTTTGAGATGTGATGCAGGGAACAAAGGCAGAAGGAAATGTAAATAATTTCCTTATAATCTGCAGCCCACTTACAAATACTTTGAGCAGACAGAGTATAACATTCCTCCAGGAGCTCCCAACTGTCTTAGTGTTAATGCCTTGCTAGATGGAAAAACAACATTAGCTTCACAATAGCTAGGCCTCCAGGACCCTGTGAGTCTTTAACAAAGGAAATTCCCTTCATAAACTTGCCCTTACCTTCACTTCTCCCAACTTCGAAGTGTATAACCAGTTATACCTCACAATCCCAGTGCAGCTCTTTCTGCAGGGTCCTGTCCCTGTGCTTTAATAAAACCACCTTTTTGCATTGAAGACATCTCAAAAATTCTTTCTTGGTGGTCGGCTATGAACTCCAATGCTCCAAATCACTTTAGATGCATAGGAAAATTCAAATTTGCCATGTTCCTAATTTCCAAATAAAGGGTCATTTAATTATATGTACCCAAATTGGCTTCATTTAAAGACAATCGGCCTGCCATTTGTAAAGATTTTCAAGAATGGGTTACAAGTTTAATTTCTGCTGTCAGGCCACAAGTCTAAAGGTCTAAACCAAACTGACTCCATGACAGGCTTTAAGTTTTCCCTCTAAACTAGAAGGCCTGAGTAGTTACACATTGCCCAAGGCAGGAGAAACCACCCTTGCAACACCCAATCAGGAAAGGCCAGCGACCACCCTCCACATTGTTAAGAGAGAGGCCTGGAGATAGAAACTATAGATAGGACTCTGTTACCTAATGTTAAAGTTAACCCGTTAGTCGCCAAGTAAGACCCTAGGCTCGCTCTGTGATTGGTTAAATTTAAAGGTACTCTAAACGTTGTAATTGGATCCCGCCAAAAGTAACGAATACTCTAGACAATGTGTATGGTCAAACCCGCTATCAATGATGTATAATTATGATTGGATCACTGTTCCCATGTCACAACTTCTGTAACTCCCCCATCACAAACCCCATAAAAACCCTACTCTGCCCTTGTTCCGGGCTCTCAGCATGGATCCATTGCGTTGGTGAGGTCTGGGAGCCCGAGCTTAAGCCCGTAATAAAGCCCTTTGGTTTTGCATACGTGACTTGGACTCCTTGGTGGTCTTGGGATTTTGGGGAGATCGTGATCTGGGCATAACACTGCTTCATGGAGAGAGAGGAACTGATTTCATAAGAAAACATTTCCTGAAGGACAAAATATCTTGCCTTTGTTTTCTTGTGCCCTCTCTAGGTAGCATATCAAATCTCTGCCTGTGTCTGGCCAATTAACTTCAAGACTAACCCAGGTAGCTTTTGCAAAAAAAAAAAAAAAAAAAAAAAAACAGTAAATGTACTCTCTAAAACTGAAATGTAAATGGATCACTTCACTATTCTTCCTTGAAAAAATACCAACTATTAAAAACTCAATATGATGTGTCCAAATGCGGTCAGCATTTGTATTTGGATAATAGTACATTAACATATAAATAATATCATTTAGATTCAGGAGGAAGTCAGGAAAAGACACCAAGAAATAGCATACATACAATATATAATGAGCTCCCCCAGGCTAGGCACTGTGCTAATACTGGAGACAAAAATATAAGCAGAATAGACATAGTGCCTGATAAGGGAGCCAAAGGAAAGCTGAGAGCAAAGCAGAAGCTAATGCCCAGAAACCCCCTCCCCCAGGTGGAGTATGTGTGAAGTTCCACAGGCACTCCTGGGTGCCAAAGAACAAAGGAAAGGGAAAAACAATGGTTAATTGTTAAAACAAATGGAAAGAGGGGGAGAGAGAGAATCCCAAGCAGGCTCAGCACTGTTAGTGCAGAACCCAATGTGGAGCTTGAACTCATGAACCTTAAGATCAGACCTGAGCCAAAATCAAGAGTCTGATGCTTAACCTGTTTAACTAACTGGACACCCAGGAACCCAGAATACCCAGGAATCCGAAACTCTCTACTGTTTTAATGGTAATGCTTTGATAGATGGAAAAACAACTTTAGCTTGAGAGTAGCTACGCCTTCAGTAGTTTCAGTCTTGTTTAGCATATGAAAGTTCTTTTGGGAACTTTCCCTTGCCTTTACCCCACCACCCCCAACCCACAACTCCCAGGTATATAATTAGTCCCTCCTCACAATCCCAGTGGAGCTCTTTCTGCCCATGGGTCATGTCCCTGTGCTTTAATAAAAACACCTTTTTGCACCAAAGATACCTCAAGAATTCTTTCTTGGCTGTCGGCTCTGGACCCCCACCATACTCCAAAACCACATTAGTGCCTCTCTTTATAGACTTTATACGCAGTAAAATGTAATTGAAAACACAGTAAAAATAAAATGTGTTACACGCTTAAATTGAAATAGGGGGACAGGGTGCCATAGCAGCCACATACTAGGAACCCTGATTTGAATTGGGCAACTCAAAGAAGGCTTTCAGAAGAAAGTGATGTTGACAACTAAGGAAGCATAGATTCAGTCAGGTGAAGAGGGAAAAGGATGTAGGATAGCTCAGGAATGAGAAAGAGCAAGACAGTTTTAAGGAACCTGAAGAAAGTTCCCTGTGGATGAAGCATCTTGCAGGTGGGGTTTTGTAGTGATAATGAAGAGACGGAGTTACTGGCAAAAATCAGAAATTTGAGGGGGCGCCTGGGTGGCTTAGTCGGTTAAGCATCCGACTTTCGCTTAGGTGATGATCTCGCGGTTTGTGGGTTCGAGCCCCGCGTCGGGCTCTGTGCTGACTGCCAGCTCAGAGCCTGGAGCCTGTTTCAGTCTGTGACTCCCTCTCTCTCTGACCCTCCCCTGCTCATGCTCTCTCTTGCTCTCCTAGAAATAACAAATTTTTAAAAAAATCAGAAATTTGAGGATTTTGTCAGCCATGCCCACAAGTGCAGTTTTCTCTGTAGGTGAAGGGGAAGCTGTTAAAGTGCTTTTAGGAAAGAGACATGATCAGGTCTATTTTCAGAAAGGACTACTCTTGTGAGTGTGGAGAATGACTTGCACTTTGGTGCGAAACTAGAGTCGAAGGGAACTTTAGACTTATTAAAATAATCCCAGTGAGTGATGACAGTTGTTTAGATGAGCATATTAAGAACAGGGAGGGAAAAATGAATGAATTCAATAAATATTTACAAGTAGATTTGACCACTGACTTGGGGGGAGATGAAGGGAGTGATGACAAACAGAACAGAGGCAACAGTAACCCTCAGATTTATTATTACATGGGCTAATGAGAAGATGTTCATTATATTCACTGATATAAAATACTGTAGATCAATGCTATTAAATATATGCCCTCAATTATTCTTTTTTCTCTTACCTTACTTTTGTTCAGAGCACTATCACATATAGAGTATTATTATCTTCCCCCTCCTTTAGAACATAATTTCCAGGAGTATAGAGACTTTATCTATTGCTATATCCTCATCAGTAGACAAGGAGTTGCAGGAGAGAAGATGATGATACGTTTGAGTTGTCTCTGAAACTTGCGATTAGAAATGTCTGGTAGATGGACTGAATGTATGACATTATGTCTTAGAAGATAGGAGTAGGCCAGGGCTATTAATCTGGAAATCATCGGCTCAAGGAAAAGGATTAAAGCATAGGAGCAAATGACACCCAAGGAGTAAAGGCAGAATGAGAAGAGAGTCGACTTATAACGACTTGCAGGAAGAGGACTGACCTTAAAAGAGGGACCATGAATACAGAAAACTAACCAGAAGGTAGATAGTGGTGTCAGAGAAGCCAAGGTACAAGAATTTTTTTTAACTTTCTGAATTTGTGTTGTGTTTCTTTAAAGGCAAATATTTAACGGTCCCACTGTCAAATCAGGCAAAAAATCCCTAAATCTTCAACTTAGTTGTGCAAATTATGATTCTTTTTTTTTAATTTTTTTATTTATTTCTAGGAGAGAGAGAGAGANGCAAATTATGATTCTTCTTAAATATTAGATAACCAATATTAGATAAGCAATATGTAACAAATATTTTTGGTTATGTAATCTTCAGGGCCCAATTAGAAAGAAAAAACCCATGGTCTCTATTCATATATTATTAAGAATTTCAAGACGGCAACAGTAGAGCATTAAAATGAGCCTGGCTCCTTTCTAAGCATGGGATCCTGTGTTACTGTGCAAGTCACATGCTCAGGAAGCCAGCCCCAGATACAGCTTTTATCTCTCAGTTTCAATCAGGTTTAAATGAATTCCAGGAGAATATGTTATTTTCTATAAAATACTTACACTATTTCATCTGGCCAAATTTCTTTAAACCTTGAGTGAAAAAAGGGAAAAGAAATCCCCCTGGTTACTTTAATGTTAATAGCAACATAGGAATGTGACTCCATTAAAAGTGCATTGATTTGAGTAGAAAACACAGATGATTCTGACTGGTTGAATAAGTTGAAAATGATCATAAGATGGCAACTTATATTAAGGGAAAAAAAGGAAAAGAAATGCTTATCTTTGGTGATACATAAGCATTTATAATATATCCAAACAGCCAGTTAATTTGAGTTGTTTAGTCGGATAACTGGCAGTGAGCAAATAACAGACAGTGACTAACTAAGGCCAATGTTCCATTTCTAGAAACCTCTAACTCAGAGTCATTTTTAGGATCGAGTGAATTAGGACAATTACACCGGCCCAGAGCTTTGGTGCCCGGGGAATCACTCAGTTGTTAAAAACAAATCCTGCAACTCCAATGATCTTACCGTACTGTCACCGAATCAAAGCGGTAGGGAGAGCCCCTTTGATTTTCTGCCAAGACCCTCGATCTGTACATTGTCCTTTTGTCATTACTTGTTCCTCTGGAGGAAGGCCTTGATGTTCTTTGAAACATTATTTCATTTGTACATGAGCGTCTCCGAGGAACACCCAGCATGATTTGTCTGGCACTGTAGCTTCTTGCAGACAGCCCTGGGGTCTGTACTTGCTGCTGAGACTGCCCAGTCTGACTCCGGGAGATGTACAGTTAAAAGCAAGCTCTTTATGTCTGATGACTCAGTCATAATGAAGTTTCTCAGCCAAACAATTACCCAAATAAGAAGAGCAAAATGTATTGAAAACATTATACTTTGATGGTGACATTAGTTTGCTTCTAGATTAACCTCATGGGTGTCTGAAACTAACCCATATGACGTATCTACTTTGTAGCTAAATATTAACTGGACAAGAAAGTTGTAATTAGCATCTTGAATCTGGACAAACTTCAAATCCTGTCAAGGCACGTACCTAACGACACCATTTTAGACTAAGTCATTTATCAAACTAGACCAGGGAAATACAGGTCCTGTCACCCTGAATACCCAGATTCAGAGGCAAATATGAACCTAAGTCATCCTCTCTAATTCCGAGGAAGATTAGGAGGCACCTAATTAAAAAAGGAAATGGGGACATTATGGTAAGATGTGATTAAGTAAAACCTTTGCATCTGGTTTTGTTAAAAACATAACCCTGAAATATCCTGGCCAGAAAAGCTTTTACTATGAGTATGAAGAAAGGCAAAAGCTTAAGGTCATTTTCTAGTGAATGATTTTATAAGACAGAAGTTTGCTGCTAAAATATGGAGTTTAGCTGTAGTCAGGAAAGGAATGTCGAAGAATGACAGAGAAACCAGAAGGACAACCAACAGGAACAGAGCACGTGGACTATTGGGAACCCTCTGGAGAAATGCAAGGACCACAATTACACAATTTGGTTTCCTCTCCCATTTTCTAATGGGTCAGTTAGATTTGTCTTGAGGGAACCCATTTTAACTTAAATTGCTGCTATAAAAGAAAAAGGCAGATAAAATTACAATAGTCTCTCAGACATGAAGTGCCTCCTGCCTCCCTTATTTCCCTCTGTAAGTGATCAAACCAGACATAACCAAAGAGGCAGCCCAACAATTGACATTATTTCTGTCTATGGCCATGGAATACAACACTGGCCATAGAGGCAATTTCTGTGTGCTGGTGTGTGTGAAAGGACTAATGTGTGACCTCTGCTCTTCTCCTGGCAGAGCGTCATGATCTTTCTAACTAGAGTCAAGAGAGGACTGTCAGTGAGAGAATTCTTGGGAATATGTAACTAACTTTGGACCATTCCATTCAGATTCACATTGTTCATCAACGAACAGCTTGCATTTCATTCTCATTATTGTTGAACATGTATTAGGTATCTTGTGTGGGACAGATATTATACAGATGATGTAAAATACAATCATCAACGTCAAGAGATGAAAAACTAATTCTGTCTGACAGTGTTAACTTTCTCAAAAATTGCACTTCCTAAGCAAAAATTCAAAATGATTCACAACACATAGGCTTAGCTTGTGCTAACCTTGTTACATATATTTTTAATTCTAACATTTCACTTATTTATTTTTATTTTTTTTTAATTTGTTTTAAACATTTTATTTATTTCTGAGAGAGAGAGAGAGACAGCATGAGCAGGGGAGGGTCAGAGAGAGAGGGTGATACAGAATCCGAAACAGGCTCCAGGCTCTGAGCTGGCTCTCAGCACAGAGCCCAATGCGGGGTTTGAACCCACAAACTGTGAGATCATGACCTGAGCCAAAGTCGGATGCTTAACCAACTGAGCCACCCAGGCGCCCCTACATTTCACTTGTTTAATTAAATATAGCTAAATTTATATTTAGGTAGCCTACAAAAACTTTCATAGGTATATCATCAACTCAAGGATGTTAAACTATTAAACTATTTAAAATAGTTTTTTTTTTAATTAAAGTGCTGTAGTTATCTTGCTAGTGATCACTAAAAGACAAACCTTATTCTAAAAAAAATGAATTATCATTGGAATTGCTCAAGAAGTTTGAGTAATTACAAATAAAATTATAACTCAAAATTATTTAAATCCTCAAATACTAATGATATTAAATGTTGCTGTTTGAAATGCAGCAAAAAGTCTTAATGATGTTTTATAACTTGAACTCAAATGACTAGGACCAAATCTATTCTGTGCTTAGCAGCCACATGTCCGTTGGTAAATCGTAACCTCTCTAAATACCTTTTTTTTCAGCTATAAAATAGGGGCAATAATACTGCCCTACTTACTGCACGAGGGTGTAATGAGCCTCAAATGACACAATGTGTATAAAAACACAGTTAAATCTTTACACAGTCATTAGCTGCTACTGTTTTTTGTGATGCAAATCAAGAGACGTCCAGCTTTGGGGAAGGTTCCTTTTCATTAGAAAAATTTTTTCAACCCCCCCAAATGAAATAAAAAGTAGTAATTTTAGATATTATATAGGAGGAAATCTTCTAATTGTAACTTATTCTACTCTTTAATAGAATGTTGAAACCCTTTAATACTCCTTTAAATCATGTGAAAAGTATGGAAAAACAAAATAAGTTTTGAAAATACAGTATTGTTGAGTTTTAGCAAAGCTTTAATAGAACTGATCATTATAGATGCAGAGAATATGCCTAAGAATCTTTTACTATGCTACTTGATATGCAAAAATGACAGCATCTGAAACTGCAATGTTGTCAAGCATCATTTAGTTTGAGGGCCTGTAAATGGATTAAAAAAGAGGAAATTGGCCAACTCTCCTTGAATACAAAATCCTTTAGCTTATATTTTAAAATATTTCAGCCATAATCTCATAAGATTTCAGTAGGATGCTTTATGCTTTTGAAATTAAACAAATAAAGTTAAACTAAAGCTTTCAGTTGGTTCCAACTTATTTATTTTGCTTGCAAAAAGCTTTCCAATGTAGGCCAATTATTTCCAAAGAATGAATTAAGAAGAAATAGCTCTAAAAAAAAAAAAGAAAGAAAAAAGATTTCCCTACTTTATCAGGTAATAAAATCTATTACCCCTGAAATCATTTCACTTAATTCTCACTTGCTTTCATATCCCATACTCCATTTTGCTGAGTGAAATTTAATAAATCTCTCAGTCTAGGATTAAATTTTACTGTTTTATGAACTGTTAAATTGCATTGTATGCTTATTAAAGCTGGTGTTCTCCCACTTCTAGACACAGTCCCATCTCTACCCTAGGGCACAATTAAACAAACAGCAGAGATTTTGTTTTCACCATTGGAGTGTCTTCCAACAGGGAGCAATACAAGAACATCAGCAAGTCATTTAACTATAAACAACGTGTACCTAATAATCTGTGTATGCCTTGAACTACATAAACCATATTTTAAAGAGGAAAATATATCAAATGAATAATAATACGCACATCACAGGCTCTGACTTAGTTAAAACAAGCTAGTTACTGAAACACATTATAATAAGTACTTCACATCATGTATACTTTTATGTAAACTACTGAGGTTTAATCACTTTTTCATACAAATACAATGAGTTTGCCTCTTAATGCCAAGAATGAAACTAGCATTTATAACTCAGTTGTCAATATAAACAGGGAATTCTACTAAAGGTAGAGAACTGAGTGAGTAAAAGACAAACCTTTTAAATGAAAAACATTTGAAATTGAAAGTGCATGAAAATATTATTTTCCTCAACTGGATGAATGGATATAAGTTAAATTTAGTCCCAGTTTGAAAATTAAAGGAACTAATACATGAAGCATGCTTCACTAGACCATCCACTCATGAAAAGTTAGGTATAATTATTATCAGTATGTGTAATAGAAGAATTGTCTGATATTTATTTGATGTTACATTTTAATAACTTTACCTATTCATGAGTTTATAAACTTACTACATGGTATGCTCAAGGAAGAACTTTTTCACTTCACCCACAACACATTAGTTACTATATTATTTATTCATAATAGAAAATAGTGGCTTACGCCTCAGTTCTCCTGTTTAAAAATATATTTCCTTTGATCGATACAATACATATGTTGATTCAATGTCCACAAAAGCATGAAAACCCAACATGATATCAATAACTGAACATCAGCTGTTTAAAGCAATCTTTTGTTTGAAACTTGAACCTCAGCCTCTGGAGTTCTTAGCAAGTAATTATTTACAAGATTTCAGATCAATCTTCAAAATTAAATGTGTGTATATATATATATAATATTACATTATGTTATACTAAATATATATTATATATATATTAAAGACATCTTTGCCTTTAAGAACTTCTACTTGGTTTAATACTTATAAGAATTAAGTATCAGTAAGTGCAGTAGCAAAATATTAATGTCACTTGGTTGACTAAACTTCATGAAAATTGGATAAATTCATGAATAGTGACTGTCGGACAAATCAACTATTCTAAACTAATACAGTGATTAAGCCTACTTGCCTAATAAACTCTAGTACTCTGGTGTTTTCAATTAACTCAGAATTGAAAAGAAAGACGACTTTTAAAATTCAAATGTTGGCCATCTAAAGAAATTGTTTTCAAAGAGGGCTGAGTATTTTATCCCTCCTAAACCTGTCCTTCTTAAGAGTCTGTAGCAATCTTCCAAATGACTTTTAGAGCAGCCTCTAAGAGTCATGATTGTCATGAAGCCTTTGCTTAGGCAAGAATATATCTTTCAAACAGTATTGAATACAATGCTTAAATTTTATAAATGTAACCATTTATAAATGTACATTCCTGTGGGAAGAGAACATTTTCCTAGGAAAAATTATCACGCATGTTTCTTTCAGAACAGTGGTGGGAAGGCCACACAGCAAACTTGGTACTCCCTTGATTCTTACTGCTCTTTTTTGTTCTTGTCAGTGTTTGGTATTGACTCTAATTTGTTTTGTAAATATCTCAGTGCCTCCCTCTGTTTAATTAATTTTGTAACTACTCCCTCAGGGAAACTTACCTCTTCTGCTAGTCTTAACTGTGCAGCAGTGGTACTAACAAGGAAAGGCATCACGGTGGCCTCAGATGTTATTAAGAAACACTAAACCTGGAGGGAGGGAGCTTTACATCTCCTCTAAAAGTCCTCTAGCATCAAACCTTCCAAATGAAGTGCCTATAGGTCCTCTCTTAACAGAAAGTATCCCATATAAACACCTTTCCCCAGGTGTTACAAACTCTTCGTGTTCAACCACTAATTGAAAAAATACAATTTACATTAAAATGTTTCATAAATTGCTTTCCTAGAATGAAATGCTTATATAAATCAGTAGGCCAGGTATACCAATAGGTAGAAGAAAATATTTCACAATATTTAGCTATTGTTTTGCCATATTTTATTAATGTTATTCCAGTGCTACATCTGCTACTGCTCTGCTCCAAATGATTGAAAACCTACCATACCCACTTGGTAGATAAAACTCACAAATTAGGTTTTTATTAGTATGCAATGTGATTTATGATATATCTGACAAGGGAGGCCAGATAACACACTAGTTTATCTGGAATATAGAATTAATTTCTTCTCATCATGTCTCTATGGAGAAAAAAACCTTCTTGAAAGCTCTCTAGCATCTACACTAGTTAGAAGAAATTTTGGATTCCTATAGCGTTAGGAGCAATTTTAAAGATGATTTACGCCAATCCTGTTGTGAGGCACAGCGAATTTAAATGACAGGTTGTTCCTTTGCTTCTGGTAACAATTTGCTGGAATCCATTTTCCACGGGTGTAAGCCTGAGTGAATTTTAAAACTCTTCAGAAGTGCCTCATTGCTGGCAGGCTCAAGTCCATATTCTTCCATGTGCCATAGGAGGCTCTTCATGCTCTCACCTTTTCTCATCTGGCCCTTTTCGTTCACACTACCCCGTCCCCTTGATTTCTATGACCCAGCCATACTGAGTAACAAACGTTTCACTTCCTCACAGGACCCACATTTTCTTCCCTCTGAGCCTCTGCATATGCTGTTCCTGTTACATGGATCGCTCATACTTTCTCCCTAAAGCCTGATTACTTGTGGGCACAGGCCTCATCTCCCTAACCTCTTGGGATGTGGAGTAGGAGCCCCTGCTATATATATGTGCACCTGGTACCCTGTACTTCCTTTTCACAGCGCTCATCATACTATCCAGAGATGTGTGTATTCTATTTCCTTCATGAGACCTTGAGTACTGTCAGGAGAAGGGCTATGGCTCCTTTGGTTACCTTGATGTCATGGCCAGGTATCACAGGTATGGTACATGTAAGTGCTCCCTAAATGTTCAATACAAATTAAAAGACCTCATGTGAAAGGCTAAGTGGGCCTGGGAATTTGAAATAGAACCCAGTACCTGTGACATAACTCATTGCATGATATTCTATACCACAGTATCTT
This sequence comes from Crocuta crocuta, assembly GCF_008692635.1. NCBI lineage: Eukaryota > Metazoa > Chordata > Mammalia > Carnivora > Hyaenidae > Crocuta > Crocuta crocuta. Next base: position 513,214 of record NW_027529449.1, read on the forward strand.
TGTTATCTTCAGCAAATTTGAGATGGGACAACCAGTTATATAATTTAGACAGCTATTCACTTTTCAAAAATTTGATATAAATTGAAGTACATTCATAGGGTAAGATTATCATTCAACATTTGTATAAGCTAATTAGAGTATATGAATACATTCACCTAAATCCCAAATTCTGAAATAGCCTTAAAAATATACAATGAATGACTTTACCAAACATAAATTTTGTATCATCAAGATCATATGGTTATAGGAGTAATCTATGTAAAGAGAAAATGTGACATTTCTTCTATTGAATTGTTAATTGGATATTTTCTTCTATTTTTATTCAGCAAAAATAAATTATTATCCTTCATTCATAAATCAACTCACATAATTTTTAATAATATTTGATAGCCTCAATTTATGAAAATGAACAAATTAATTAAAAGTTTAAAAGGGACTACAAAGAACATTCTTAAAAATTAATAAAATTTTAATTTGTATTATTTTGTATAATTTGTATTAATTGATAAATATTTAACTTGTATTATTATTTTAACACATTCTACATTATCAATATAGATATTGATATAATCTCTAATATTCTATATTACTTCACACAGTAGAAACTCCCAGCGATACTCTATTCATATATAATGAACTATCAACTATCATGCAGTAGAAAAATAAGGCACAAATTTTCAAAAAAGTTCTGATCCTTTTTTTTTCTTTTGTCATATAAATACAAAGGAAATTTGTATTTAATATAATTACATTGATAAGTGATTATTAATGGTCAGATTCTTTTAAAAGTATAAAGAAAATAAGTATTACACTTTCGTGGATTGTGTTCATAATTATATACAAGTTCAATTTCCCCAGAAAGACTTTGGACCATCAGTAAGGAATACATCAGATTGTATTGTGAATTTAAATTCTTGATCTTAGGAAAGAAGAACAAACTAGTTTCTCTCCTTATAACAATAATCTTCTTTCTTTGGAAATCTTCTAATGTTCATGGGAATATCACAACAAAGGTTTTGGAAGTGGGATGATGATGATAGTCTTATTAGTTTCTATGTTGACTTAAATTTTTCAATTTTACAATGATGCAGATTTACAATGAAAATTTTACCTGCTAATATAAGTTCTGTCCCAGTCTATATTATATATCGAACATATTTTTTTTGGAGTCTTGTGGTAATACTTCTAAAGTATGCTCATAATTCTATTCAAAAAAAGTGTAACTTTGGATTTACAGAGTACTTTTACACAATATCATTCCTCATATTCATTATGTTTCATGTATAGTGTTGGTATTGGTAACTTCAAAATTAATATGTATGTATGTAAGATAAGCCAAATGACTTACTATGTGATATTCTAATTCTATCATTTCTAGTATGACTGAGAAACCAGATTCTCACTGTTGAGGAAAGGAGATATACAGCTATAAAACTGAAGAGATAAATAATATTCCTATAGTTCTACATTTGAATTATCAAAATAAAGTCATGGTGTGTCTTATTATAATTAAAAAGAAAATAAATATTTCCCAGCTCAACTGAAAAATCCTAAAATAAGCCCAACTCAATAGCAATGAATACCCTCAGTGTTCATATCATAATCTTGACATCCCAATAAAAGGAACGAGGCTCCTTGGATATATTGCTTATTTTAGGGTTGATGCAAAATAATATACAAGATAAACCTGGAAAAACTTGTTAATGCTTAATAAAGGATACTATTGATGAAAAGAAGTCTGAGTCAAAACTGTTTAGAAGCTTTCTTGAAGACATTCACAATGGACTAAATAAACTTGAAAATCAAGAATAATAATAACCAAAATGGATTAAATTATAGTAAATATATTTCATTACAGTTTTCATAATACAAATAAAAAACTAACTGATCACAGTGAATAGATGATAATGAGCTAATTTATTATTTTGGAAACTGGTATATAAAATGACATAATTAAGCATTTATTCTTCCTTTTCTATATGAAATTGTATAAATGTGAAACCAGATAGTAAATAAGGGAAATTTTTCTTTCATAAGTATCCCGGCTAACAAATGAGGAAGAAATGAGAAAAATAGAACTTCCCCTTTTGGCCCCTTTGAATTAATGAGTCTGAGCATTGATTATCATTGCTTCTTAACATCACAAGAAGCAACCAAACATCAAATGCCTTTTGAGGGAAGAACAGAATACCACGTATTAAGTAGTTTTGCCCAAAAAGCAAACAAACCTATGTGTGATTAAGTCTTTAGAACCACCTATCAATTTACAGGAAATACAGAGGACAGAGGAACATATTAAAGATTATCATGGGGATGTAATAACCAAAATCCAGACAGTACAATAATGTCAGCCTATCATAATGAGTACAAATTATTTGCATCACAATTCTAAAAACCCAACCATAAAGAAAAAAAAAAAAAAGAAATCTATGAGATGTCTAAAAAATAAAACACTGGGAGCTCCTAGGTGGCTTACTCGGGTAAGCCTCTGACATCAGCTCAGGTCATGATCTCGCTGCTCATGGGTTTGAGCACCATGTTGGGCTCTGTGCTGACAGCTCAGAGCCTGGAGCCTGCTTTGGATTTTGTGTCTGTCTCTTTCTGCCCCTCCCCCACTCATGTTCTTTCTCTCTCTCTCTCAAAATTAAAGAATAAATATTAAATTTAAAAAAATAAAACACTGTATATTTTATGATGTTAAGGAATTATTAGTTAATTTTATGTACTGTGCTGTTATTTCAGTTATATGTGTTTCTTAAAAAAGTCATTTTTCAGTAATATATAAGTAATATTTATGAATAAAATGTGATATTTGGGATTTATTATGGTATAACATGGAAGTGGGGTGTAGAAGGGATAAAGATGAAATGAAATGGTATGGTGAGCTGGTAATTTTTATTTATTTATTTTTATTTATAATTTTTAAATGTTTATTTATTTTTTAGAGAGAGACAGAGCATGAGCAGGGAAGGGGCAGAGGGAGAGAGAGAGAGACACAGAATCTGAAGCATGCTCCAGGCTCTGAGCTGTCAGCACAGAGCCTGACCAGGGGCTTGAACCCACAAACTGTGAGATCATGACCTGAGCCAAACTCAGATGCTTAACCAACTGAGTCACCCAGGCACCCCTATTTTTTAAATTTAAATCCAAATTAATCAACATATAGTGTAATAATGATTTCAGAAATAGGGGCGCTTGGGTGGCTCAGAAGGTTGGGCATCCAACTTCGGCTTAGGTCATGATCTCATGGTTTGTGAGTTCGAGCCCCATGTTGGGCTCTGTGCTGACAGCCAGCTCAGAGCCTGGAGCCTGTTTCGGATTCTGTGTCTCCCTCTCTCTCTGACTCTCCCCTGCTCATGCTCTCTCTCTCTCAGAAATAAATAAAATGCATTTTAAAAAAATGATTTCAGGAATAAAATTTAGTGATTCATCCCTTACATACAACACCCAGTGGTGAGCTGGTAATTTTTGAAGCTAGGTAGAGTACATAAGGGTTTGCTATTGCTATTCTTTCCACCCTTGCACATATTTGAAAATTACAACAGAAAGTTAAAAATGAAAAATAAAAGAATAAAATAAGTTTAGGAAATAGAAGTCATTTTAGAGATTGACAGCTAGTACATGGGAGAAGAGAATATCAAAGTTCTGCTTCCAAATCCAGTACCTTTTCCCCTACACCACAAAGGAACATAATGTTGAGAGAACTTGATGTTACCTTGAAATTAAATGGCAATATCATCTCAGAAGAACAGTCTTGAATCATTTGCCCTGTTTAGTTTAGAAAAGACATGAAAAGTAAATGGAAAGGCAGTAAAAGAAATAGCCAGCAGGCTTGTGTGAAAGAAAGCATGGAGAGTCTACCATTCTTCTACTGATCATATGTCTAGCTGCAACTCATCCACAAGCCTTGATCAAGTGATATACAGTTACAGTACTTCTCTCCCTCTGACCATTCAGCTGCTAAAGGTCCAAAAAGAAGAATCTTGGAACTACCAGAAAATAATTACATCCTTTCACCTGAATCCTTTTTCTTGCCATAGTGTCAAGACATTGATGAATCTTGTAACTATAGCTGGTGCTGTAGATGTGTTCAATAGCCCTGTGACTTAGTGTGCCATTAATCAGCACCCATGGAAGAAATAGTAGCTATGCCATTGAGAGAAGAGAGGATTATGCTACAAGGTTTGATATTTTTATTTTCTATCCAATATCCAATGGATATGATTGAGTAGTTTTCAAACACATTTATCTGAGCTTCTGTGAGCAGGGTAAAATAAGCAAGCATCATGTAAACATCACAAAATCTGGCTTTTAGGAGAAATAAAGCAGTATTTATTGTGATTACTGAATATGGGTTTTGGATTTCAAGAAATTTATGTTCAAATCCCAGCCTTGTCACTTACCTACAGTATGAAACTAGCCAACTTAGTCTCTCTAAGCCAAAGTATATACAACTGCAAAATGATAAAAATAATATCTCAACCAGGAAATTGTGACTTGAATGAGGCAATTTTTGGTATAATATTTATCATAAAATCTGGTGCATATAAGTATCTAATTAACAATAGTTGTCTTGCTATTGTTATTGCTATAGAATGAAAGAAACATCGAACAGTTGCTTTTAGAAGTCTTGTTTGTTACAATGAAAGGAAAACCATTTTTCTTTACATAGATCATATAGATATAGAATGGCTAAATATATGATGTAAATTCAATTTTTAACCTTCACTGATACCCTCCAGTGAAGAAATATTATCATCATCCTCAGTTGAAGGGAAGCCACATATTAGGCTTCATTATCAGATCACATTTTAAGTCAGGCTCTAATCTAACTTCTCAGAAACTCTGCTTTGACACCTGTTTAGCTGAAATAACACTTCTTTTGTGATATATAAATTTATTAACTTAAATAAATTTGTATTTCTTATTCCAGGCACTTAATAAACACTGGTCCCTTTTCTTTGTCCTAACTCAGCTTCTTTAAAAATAAATAAAGTAAAAAAAGCAAAACAGTCCGATTTAAATTAGGTCTCTGGTTCTTTGTAAGCACTTGTTGCAAATTTAATAATTATTTTTAGATGAAAATTTGAGTGTTTTTCTAAGCCATTCTCCTTAAACAAACAAAAAAATTAAAAATTTTCAATATTTGAGTATATGTTTCATCATGTACATAGCATTCTGATGAATTGGAACATAATTTGTAACTAATAAATATACATACATTTTGAGCCATAGTCACTCAAAATGTGGGAGATGATTATCCTGGAAAATAGTATTAGGTTCTTATCCAACTAATTCCTTCAATTCAACATTTTCTTTTTTAGCATTTACTGGGTATCAGGTACTGTGATACATCCTGGGGTACATACATTAATAACCTTACACTGGCAGAACTCATAGTCTGGTGAAAAGGGAGAAATTTACATAAATATTTATAATATAAATGTAAATAATGTATTAAAATTATTAGGTTGGAGCATATGAAATTATAGACACCCTTTTTGACTTATAAAAATGGCAATTTCCTATGGTTTAATTAATATATTTAATGTCCTTCTTAAAGTCTTTAGTTGTACCAGAATTCCCTAACATTAATTTGTCCTTTAATTGAACAAGGATGATTAACTCCCAGAATACAAATTTTATCGCCACTAAATAATTTTTATTTAATTATCTGCTTTGTGCTAAATTGATCAAAGAAACGGTAGAACCAAATTAAGTCTGTATTCTATGACACTCCCCAATAGATAATACATCTTAGTCTATTTTATATTTCAAACAACTCTTAGAATAAGAAATACTGAACTCCAAAATATTCATTGATTTTGCCTGTCTAACTATTTTTCATTTATATGCTTTACATTTCTATATCATATCATAACTTACATGAACTCAACCAGGATTTGTCTCTGATCTTTTTATGTGGTAGGTACTATGGTAACATCATTTTGTTTATTTTTGTCTAAAAGATGAACATTTTCAGGAGAAATTCTAGCAATTGAATGCCGGATCCCTTTGGCTGGTATCTCCTTCTGACTTGGCAGTATTTGAAATCTTTCTGCAGAGACTCTGGCTATGGCCTCTATAGCACATGGCTCATCAGCCACAGAACAAAATAAGATATAATTGTTGTTTAATAATATCCAAAGATAAATTCTGTATTACAGTTTTCTCTCTTTCATGCACTTTGACCTCAAAAGCCATAGACATGGTCTTTGTCTCTACTTTCAACTGAATTTAATTAATATCCAGATATTATTTATTTATCTATTTATTTATTTCATATAATTCATTGTCAAATTGGCTAACATGCAGTGTGTACAGTGTGCTCATGGTTTTGGTGGTAGATTCCCATGGTTCATCTCACACATACAACACCCAATGCTCATCCCAACAAGCACCCTCCTCAATGCTCATCAACAACCCAAATAATAATGAATGATGTATCTATCAATATTAATGTCATACCGTTATTACAAAATAGTATTATTAATCTTTGAATTATGTTTTTGAAATATATTATTACTGGCTCAATAAACTAAGATATCCATATGTATATGAATCACAGATATGAAGCACAAACATTCCAAAACAGTTAATAAACCAGATATTAATGACTTAGAAGGAAATAACAGTTTTTCTTTATTTTCAAGAAAGAAATTTAGACTATCTAATTGCATAAATCCTGTCATTCACCAAGAAGAAAGAATGAATTTTATGTAGACTTGACAGAGACAGATAGAAAGTGCACTCTTTTCCTAGAACATGTGTCAGAAATATAATGGGAAAAATGCCAAAACTTATCATACCTGTTGACAACCACTCATGCCTGCTGGTTCATGTGGTTATGAATGACGCCGTCATGATAAATATGCAAACCATTTTTAGAAGCTATGATGTCCTAGGCAGGAAACTAATGGGCTTCCAGGACCCAGGTGTTATTGTATACTCTTTCTCTGGTTTAACATGTGACTTAGGAATCACTGATGAGCTGCTAGTTAAATAGGCTAAATAGGTTGCAGCAAATTCATGATTTAAGATACCAAAATAGGTGGCCATTGGCTAAGTATGGAATGCATTTTCATATGAAAGAATATTACATTTCTGCCAAATTTCTGATCTAATTCAGAGAATTTTAAAGTAAAATTTATAAAGAGGGAAAAATACAAAAAATATTAACAAGGCTTATAAAAATTATATTAGATATGACACAGAAAGAAAAACATTAGGAAGTTTCCCAAGATGTTCATCGGAGAACATCACTGGATTATAGAAAATACCTGTGTCCTCAGATGACTATATATCAATGACCAGACTATCATAATAAAAAGGATATATATGCGCATGTCCATTCACTACTGTGCATGTGTATTTGCCAGGGGAAATTGAAGGATTCAGTATTAGAATGCAGCAGTGCAACTGGATAGTTTAATAACCGAAGAAACAAGACTGTTACAAGAAAGGATAGAATAATGGAATGTATCTTACCTGCCAAGAGAGAAATTTGAAGGTAGCAGGACATTGACAATAAAAGGAGACTGGATTGTAAGTGGTGCCATTTGTGAGGATAATATAGACTAGGCAGGTACATGACTGAAATGGATAATTATTCCATGTTCACATACAAAAATGGTAGAAGGATGAGTTATACAAATGATAGGAAGGAGGGAGGAAAAAGAGCACTTAACTCTCCTTGAAGTGTTATTCAACTAAAGAAGTTATTTCTTTACTTGCCTGACTGGCTGGCAATTTAATGCCTCAGATGCCAGAGGCAGCAGTACAGTGACTTTGAATCAATAAGAAGAAACTAGCAGTCAAGTTGGAATGATGGGAATCCAGATGACTTTGCATCCTAATGTTTAAGATAATCTCAAGGAAGGGTAGTTTAGAAGATGAGAATTATGAAATTAAATTATAATTTAGACTATGTTTTAAGAAATCAGATTTCAAAATTTTCAGAAAACAGAAAGATCTAAAATTCTTATATGGTGAGATAATTCATTCAGAAAAAAATAAAAAAATAAATCCTCTGAAAATCTAAATTAAAATGTTACAATGGTAAGTGATCCTGATGAGGAGGGATACTGGGAAACCTCTAAAAATGTAGCTGCATGGGAAGCACCCTAAAGAGCTAAGGATTTAAAAAGAAATTTATAAGAGACAGAAAAGAGAGCATAGAGATAAGAAATTTTTCTTTCCTTATATTTAATTTAGTAAGTGGCATCAAGCTTTGAGACTTGTTTAAAAGTACAAAACACTAAATTTTGCAATAGAATCTCATACTGACCTTCTCTTAATAAGTAAAATGTCCCTATGTCCACTCTAAGAATGTCAATCAGTCTTTATAAATGGATAACTTTGCCAGGTGCTTTTAACTACTGACCCTACTGGTAATCAGCACAAGAATAGGAGACGTATCATATTTAGCCATTTGCTATGCTGGCGCTCTCAAATGGAAAGGGCATAGTGATACTGCAGCTATTCTCTCTGATATACTCCCTAACTTGATAAAATTTATATCTCCAGAATCTAGTCTTATCTACAATACGTTTTGCTACCAGTGGATATTCTTTCATTGAATAATACATTGATGTTATATCCTCAACTTTAAGTGGAAGTTGAAAATCTAACTCTGAACAATGTTATATGCAGTCTTTTCAGATCATGTTTAATGTTATTTACATTAAAATTAAGCTAATAAATTTCTCTTACAACGTGGAAAAAACTTTTCAAATGAACTAATAAAAACTAATTTTCAAATGAATAAAAAAAATTTAGGTATAGAAATTGTATAAATCATTTTGGTTGCTTTTCTTTCACCTTACCTACAAGGAGGCTCAAAATTAGTGTCCAGATAAAGCAACTATAATGTCTACTCTAATATTCTCTTAAGTAGCTCTTAATTTTTAATTATTTTTTATGTAAGGACAAAAAAGAAAAATAGAAATGATAAAGCCTACCAAATAGGGCATTTGGTATCCTGTGTTGAAGGTTGCTGTTGATGAGGTTCATGTGAGACATACTACCCCAAAATATGGCACATTGTCATACTGAATAGTTTAAGCTGAGAGAGTTTCAAAAATTGGTAGCAGCAGGAAGGTAACTTTAACTTCCTCCCCTTAACTCCCCATCTTTCTTCTCTGAAACAGGTCATAAAACCCTCATGTGAGATGAGCCCTCTCTAAATCTGAAGGAAAGGAGCATCCTTACCTCAGAAGACAAAAGGATGCCAAGAAAATCCTAAAAACAGGACTTGCTAAATGTCCCCCAGTTTATTATGATTACCTCGTACTTCTTAAGCTATCATTATTCTTCCAGGAATGTCCAAACTTCATCAAACCTAGCATAAATATACTCAGATATTTTCTTCTGGCCTTTATGTCATTATGAAGGCTGCTATGTCACATAAAACTTATACTAAATATATTTGTATGCTTTTCTCCTGTTAATGTGTCTTTGTCACTTTAATTTTCAGACCCAACCAAGGACCCTAAGAGCAGAAAACTTTCTCCTCCCCTGCAGAGTTAGTGGTAGGGACCAGAGGGAGAATAAGAAACCATGAGGCTCCAATTTTAATTCCTTTCCTGTGGCAAAGAGAACACAATTTAGGTGGGAAAGGAGGAAAGGATATGGAAAGATAGCATTAGGAAGACAGCTCTTAGTTTCTATGTTCAAGTGAATTGCATCACAGTGTACTAAATTTTTTTTTTTAAATAAGCCAATCAGGCATCTCTAAGGTAATACAACCTGTAAAGAGGCATAAATTTGCTACTTCCAGATACAGGAGAAGGTACATTTTTCTAATCATCCCAAGTAAAAGTCTATGATGACTTAGTAACCTGATTAGAACTCTAAAATGAGCAGTGATCACTAGGCGATATTAAGAACAGTGTGGTAGAATGGAATGTTCACTTGGAGTCAGGTAAACCCGGTTTTGATTCTGCTATTTATTAGCTATTGACTGTAAGCAAATTATTTAGTCTAGCTGAATAAAACTAGGACACAGTAAGCATTCAGTTATCCCATACAAATATAACTTGTTCTTATTTGTTTGTTTTGCTTTTTTGATGCATTTATGGGTCATTCTATACTTACCTGGTTTTTAAAAGTTATCAAATGATGGGATCACAATTTTGTCATAAAAATTATTTTGTTTTTTAATTTTTTTTAAGTTTATTTATTTTGAGAGAGAAAGAGCATGATCAGGGTAAGGACAGAGAGAGAGAAAAAGGCAGAATCACAAGCAAAGTCTGTACTGTTAGCTCAGAGCCTGATGCATGGCTCAAACCCATGAACCATGAGATTATGACCCAAGTCAAAACCAAGAGTTGGATGCTTAACTGACTGAGACACCCAGGCACTCCAAAAATTATTTTAAAGTGAAACATCTGAACTACAGAAGACGCAGAAAGAAATCTCTCATCTGACTAGAGCAGAGTCCCCTGAAAACACAGCTGCCATTAATTGCCCTTCAAGGGAATTTCTTGTGAATTCAGCTGACATCCAGAAAGAGTGTCCATCCTATTAGCTCTGAAAAGTCCAATAAAGCCGTTGATAATGTCCCACTAATGCCTGAGATCTTTCCTCCTTTTTTTGTTGTATGTTTACTTCTGGCCATTTATAGTTACTCATCACTGAATACTAGTGCATGTTCATATGCACATCAGAGTCTTTTCTCCTGTTAACATGCCTACTGTCAGTTAATTTGCAGAGCCCAACCCCTTGAACCTAAGTTGGTAGAGGAAAAGTTTCCCTTCCGATAGATGACTTCTATAGACAAAGCATGTTTGGATTTCAAAAAGGTACTATCGGGGAGCCTGGGTGGCTCAGTCGGTTGAGCGTCCGACTTCGGCTCAGGTCATGAACTCGCGGTTCATGGGTTTGAGCCCCGCATCGGGCTCTGTGCTGACAGCTAGCTCAGAGCCTGGAGCCTGTTTCAGATTCTGTGCCTCCCTCTCTCTCTGATCCTCCCCTGCTCATGCTGTCTCTGTCTCTCTCTCAAAAATAAATAAAATATTTGTTAAAAAAAGGTACTATCACTATATGAAAAGTCTGGTAATATCCTTGTAGAGAGAAAGAGAAATCTGACAGAGATGGTCTATTTTAATGGATTCTTTACTATTTGAAAATATGGTAGCTGTTGATCCTACTTCACATTATAATTACCTGGCAACTTTTAAAATTCCAACACCTAGTTAACTCCTCTGTCCAATTTATACAGTCAAGTTTGAAAATCACTGTTCTAAGGGATAATCACCAGTTGGATATGGGCATACCTGTGGCTCTCCCTGACCTTGTCCTCCCCAAAATAGTGGTTAGTTTATTTCATTTTTTTTCATTTTTCATCTGGGATGAGAACCATAAAAGCCAATTAAATTTGCAGATGGCAGGGTGAAACATGGACTCAAATCTAACAATATAAAAGTAAAACAGAAGCAAAGGTTAAACTCTGAATATAGTTTAAAGAATAAATTAGAATAGCCATTGCGTGAGTACAAATTGGTGTAACTTAAGAGCATTAGAACCCCTACCCTTTTTCCTTTTCTATTTTTGGCTGTTGTCATTAAATATCAATAAAGAACACTTGCGTTTGTCATGTACTCTGCACTGTGCTAAGTGATTTCTAGGTATTACCTCTCTTAATCCTTACATTAGGAGCAGCAAATATAATGCCATTTTATAGGCAAAGACATTAAGTGACGGCAGAAGGGTAACCCAGGCCGGAGAGCAGAGGCTTACTGAGAGATCCTGCTAGCCACAGCAGATTTGGATCTAATCTGCTAAAAAGCTTCTGGAAATGAAGCCTCCAATTTAGAATCTAGAGTCACTAAAGACTTTGTTCTCAATGACGGGGGAGGGAAGGAAGGCTTTGCCACATCACTCCCTGAGGGCAAAATTGGTTCTTGAGCAGGAACAAATGTATGGTATTAACATTTCATAGGGTGAGCAATTAGGAAAACAATGTGTAAACAGGCTCCTTGGGGGCTGGAGAGTAATAATGAAAATGAGAATCAGTGCTCTAGAATGAAAACTTTAACAGTGTCCCTGTAGTTTGCTTGGCAGGCTACACCTTCCAGAAAATTAAGTTAAGCTTTTAAGAAAACATGGTAAATATGGCAAAGTAGAGGGAAACTTAACAGGGTGGCACAGGAACCTGAAAAGGCTAAGCAGGTTAGATGAGAAAAAACACAGAGCAATGGGAATACTGACAATTGCTCTTCCTCATCTTTAAGAGTATTTGAGAAATACAAATTGTCCTTAACATATTTATCTACTTATAAATATATATATACATACATATGTATACACATAAATGTATTTAGTCATAATATTTTTAAATATTTACTTACATTTACTACATTTCCTCATAGAAAATCTTGAAGTAAATGAAGTATAATAGTCCCCTCCTTCCTTCCTTCCTTCCTTCCTTTCTTCCTTCCTTCCTTTATTTATTTATTTAAATGTTTATTTATTTTAAGAGACAGAGCATGACTGGGAGAGGGACAGGGAGAGAGGGAGACACAGAATCCAAAGCAAGCTCCAGGCTCTGAGCTGTCAGCACAGAGCCTGATGTGGGGCTTGAACCCACGAACTGTGAGATCATGACTGGGGCAGACGTCCAATGACTAACCGACTGATCCACCCAGGCACCCCTAATAGTCTCCTTCCAAGAGAAGATGTCCAGGGGCACTTGGGTGGCTCAACTGGTTAAGTGTTCAACTTTGGCTCAGGTCATGAACTCATGGTTCCTGTGAGTTGGAGCCCTGTAATGGGCTCTCTGCTGTCACTATGGAGTCTGCTTCAGATCTTCTGTGCCACTCTCTCTCTCTCTGCCCTTCCCCTGCCTGTGCTCTGTCTCTCAAATTAAACATTAAAGAGAGAGAGAGAAGATGCCAAGGGGTAAAATGATTTGCCCAAGTTCTGCCCCTTCCCCCTGCCAGTCAATAACAGCTCTGAACTAGAATCCACATCCACTGTTCTTTGACTTATTGAGGTGTTACAGATTCTCCCATTCAGCGTTCTGACAATTCTGAAATCAAAAACTGGCAGACCTGCTTTAAGACAGATTAAATAATGTAATAAACAAAAATTAACGAAATGGTTTTAAATAAATATAGCTTCAAACCACCCAGTGAGGGCCTATGTGACTTATTGATCTTCATGTTTCCCAGTGGCAGAAACAGGACAGCAAAATCAATAGAAGGCGATAGTCCATTTGAAGTTATAAATGCTCTATTCAGTTGAGGTACTTGCTTGACATATTCAAAAACATCTTACTGTGACTGTGGCATTTTGTAAATAGTCAAGAATCAGAAATAATTTAATCATATAAATAATATAGCAGGCTCTTGCCTTAATTGACAATTTCATAGACAGGCTCTCAATGAATGATAAGCATCTGTGCAAAGAGACCTAGAGCTTCTGGTGTCTGTGCACTATGCAGGCTGCTGTCCTTGACAAGAAACCTTTAGAGCTCTTGGCCCTGCTACCACTCTTTATCACAGTCCCAGTTTCTAGTTTACTTCACAACGCTCATCACCACTGACATTCTGTGTGTTCATTGTCTGTTTCCTCTCTGTAGATCTGTGGTTCTCCACAAGGGGGTTCTGGCACCCAGGGGACATTTGGCACTGTCTGGAAACACTTTTGCGGGGTGCGAGTGCCATGTGTTGAGTAGATGCCACGGATGCTACAAAACATCATATATTGCACAGGACAGCCCCCCACAACAAAGAATTATCAAGGCCAAACTGTGAGCAGTTTGGGAAACCCTGCTCTAGAATGAAAGCTCTGTGAGAATGGAGACTTCCTCTTTTGCTTAATAAATATTTACCACATGAATGAATGATGTCAATGTCTCAAGGATAAAGAAGGCAGGGGAATCAAGAAGCTGTGAAGATAGAGCAGGTGGGAACACCAGAACAATTCTCAGGGTAAAAATACAAAACTGAAATTTGTGCTCCATCACCAAAGTACAAATCCTAAAGAGAGTAAAAACAAAACAAAAACAACTGTGCTATTAATCTCTTAAAAATTAGCTCACATAATTTTAAACTAATTCTGAAAATAATTAAATAGGATAACGACATTTTGTATATATATACATAAATACATTCAAAGTACCAATTGTACTGCATTTTGCCTATAATGTTATGACTTTCCAATTCTTCCACACAACAGTTTATTTCTAGGTTTCAAATGAGAAGAGTTGTCTTTCTTTTCATGGGGGCGGGGGCGGAGGGGGAAGGAAGTCCTACAACTCTATCTCTATCTTCTCGGAGCTGGTATTTCTGAGTAATCAATAATTCATTTGCCTCTAAAGCTCATTTAATTATTCCCATCCTACATATCCTGTTGACATTGGAAAATTTTCCTGATTTTAATTGATTCTGAGGTAGATTGATTTTTGCTCAACCTCTTCCATTGCATGCATGCCATCCACTTTCACATCTACAGCCAAAGTACACCTTCAGCTTATAAAACCATTTTGCTGACAGATGCAAAAATCAACTAACAGCCAAAAAAGTAGAAACTCATCAAAACATGATCCAAACCTAGACATCAAATGGAGTCGTGGTTTCTACACATTTTTGACCATGATACCATTTTTTTCCAGATGCTGATATTTTTCAGATATTGTATAAATGTTGACATATTGAATAGAAGCAAAGGACAACCAAGGAGGCTTCTAGTGTCTCCCTGCTCTATTCATAAAATACTGGATGCCTTATCATTTAATCCTCTACTCTTGTTTTCTCTACATCCTCTCCATAGGGAACCTTAGTCACTTACAAAGAGTAAGGTTACCTCAGACTGCACATCTGGACTTCAGACCTGCACCACTCTAATGTGATTGCTAGCTCCTCAAACTTCCTATATCTAAAACTGATATCAGCATCTTTTCCTCAAAACTTAATCCTTCCTTCATTTCTCTCTTTTGGTAAATGGCACACTATAACTCTATTTGCTAAAATTGAAGACTTGGCAGTCATTGTTGACTCCTCCCTCTTACACTCCACACCAAGTCAATCTTTCAGTGTATTTTAAAACTTCCCACACTCATTTCACACAGACAGCCTGAGACCAAACCACAATTTTGAACTACAGTATTTACTACCTTGCTCCCTGCCTTTCTTCACAGTCTTACCATGTCAGCTCATGATCTTTTGTTATTTTAATCAGATTACCTTTCTCTCTTTCAAATTCTCCAGTGACTTGCCATTATCCTTAGAACAAAATTCAATTCTTTAATGTGTCCTTTAAAGCCCTTTACAGTCCACTTCAATCTCTTTTTCCCATTTTCCCTCAGGATCTTTATCTCTGGTCTCCCTGTGATAGTTTATTTTATGTATCTAATCTGACTGGGCCACAATGTGCTCAGATATTTGGTCAAAAATTACTCTGGGTGTGTCTGTAAGGGTATCTGCAGATGAGATTAACATGTAAATCAATCAGAATAAGTAAAGCCTACTGAGCTCTGTAAGGTAAGGTCCCTCAATTCAGTCTAAAGATAGAATAGAACAAAAAGGCAGACACTTTCCTTTTAATAAGAGAGAGCTCCTCCTGCCTGACTGCCTTAAACTGGGACTTCAGTCATTTCCTGCCTTTAGACTTGAACTGAAATATCATCTCTTCTTATGGCTTTGGCTGGTCTGCTGGCTTTTTTATTAGAACTATACACACATTGATTCTCTTGGGTTCCAGTTTGCTCAGCACAGATCTTGGGAACTTCTCTGCCTCCATAATCACATGAACCAATTCTTTACAATAAATCTCTCTCCAAATATATATATATATATATTTGGATATATGTATTATATATATTATGTATGCATATATACATATGTGTATGTGTATATATATATAATTGGATATTTATGTGTATATAAATATATATGTGTATATATGTATGTGTATACATGTATAAATGTATGTGTATATGTATATATATATATAATTGGATATTTAGCAGAGGTGATTTTTAAGTGTTGAACGAGTGGCTTGGTTGTTCCTGACAGCTTACAGTAAAATGCAAAAGGAGAGATGAATTAAAGAAGAAATTGTTAACAAAAGGAACCAGATACTGAAGATTTAAAAGTTCTCATTCTACTCATACTGAAAAAATAAGAAAGCTTGTTCTGAAGAAAACAGAACAAGCTACGGGTGTAGCTAAACAACCATTCTATGAAGAGATCATGAGTGCATTTCATGGCAGAGGCCAGGAATAGAGATAAAATTATACCAGTCAAGAAATTGCTAGTTTGAACTAAAAGGGACAGACAGCATGAGACAGACTCAAGGAAGGTGTTGAACTTCTTGGATTCTACAAGTCTGTACCAGAGTTACTCAGCCACCAAAGAGGGCTATTCTCCAAGAAAAGGTAAGAATGATCCCAAAAGCAATTGAGAGATCATCACAGCTGCCTTCTTAGTTTCAAAGGATGGGACCATTACCTCCATATCAACAGGCCAGAGTGCTTCTACCTGTAGTCTTGGAGGAAGGGCTGTCCAGAACCTTGGGGGCAGGTCATGTATCCAGCTTAGACTTACGGGAGGAACCCTCGGGAGAGTGACCTCCACCTACTAGAGCCACAGGGGCAGGACAACTGCCAACTGCTTGCCTGGGTCTGGAAGACAGGACATTGAGCCAAAGAGGATTATTCTCAAGCCTTAAGATCTAAAAAAATTTGCCCCTGTTAGGCTTTGGACTTAAGACTTGTCACTTCTTTCTTTTGTAGTTCTGCTTTTTGGAAAGGGAGTGCCTATCCTATGTCTGACTCATTCTCGAATTTTGGAAGCATATAACTTGTCTGCTTTCACAGGTTCACAGCTAGAGAGAATTTTTTTTTCTCAGGATGAATCAGACATTGTCTCACCCAAATCTGATTTAGATATTTAGATAAGACTTTGGAGTTTAGATTTTAGAGCTGATGCTAAAATGAGTTAAGACTTTTGGGACTATTGGGGTGGAATGAATGTAGTTTGCATGCCAGAAGGACAAGAATTTGGGGGAGGGAGTAGCATAGGAATACTGTAGACTGAATTGTGTCCCTCAAAACTCATGTTTGCAGAAGCCCTAACCCCTAATATGCTGGCATTTGGAGTTGGGGCCTTTGGGAATTAATTAGGTTTAGATGAGGTCATTAGGGTGGATACCTCACAAAGGAATTGTGCCCTTGTAAGTTAAAATGCCAGAAAACTTGTACTCCCCTTTCCATTCCCCCCATCATTCTCTCTCTCTCATTCTCCCCCCACCACATGAGAACATGGGATGACAGCCATCTGCAATCTGCAAGCAAGCCAGGAAGAAGACTCTTACCAAAATCTAACTGTGCTAGCACCCTGATCTTGGACTTATAGTTTCCTCAACTTTGAGAAAATAAATTTCTGTTTAGTCACCCAGTCTATGGTATTTTGTTATGGCAACTACAGGGGCCAAGAGCAGGCCTCCCCAAGATGGGCCACTTTGGCATGAAGATTATTTTAAGTTAAAAAGCAATCAAAATCCAACAGATTCAGAAAAAAACCTCTTTACTTCCCTTGTTCAACTGCCTGAAAAGAATTTAGACAGAGGACCTGTTCCAGGAGGAGAGCTATCACCATAGATAACTAGAGTACGATATGAACTAGGTGTGGTAGACAGGGAGGTACTAGCAAGGTCTGTTTGATCAAAGTCCTCAAAGTCCCATTATTTCCGAAGCCCTGCAAACATCTGTTTATCAAATACTCCTTTCCATCTTCCTGTGGACTGCATTCCTGCCCTGAAGTCGCAGACCCCACCTGCTCTCCTTAGTTCAGAATAGCATATACACCTTATCTTCCTGACTGTCTTTGGGATTTCCATGTCAGTGTGGATTCCCTGTACATATGAAATTAAATTTTATTTTCTCCTGTTCATCTGTCTTATGTCAACATGATTCTTCATCTACCTATGAAGACCCTTGAAGGGGACAAGAAATTCTTGCTACCTGAAGTATCCCAAGCAGACTAAGACACTCCCCAATTACCTTAAACCTCTATTTTCTCAAAAGCCTGAGCTCTTTACTACCTCCAAGTACTACAAAAAATCTACTTCTTCCATTCAGATTGCCGACTTCAACCCATTATTCATGGGATCCAGCCTAAATTCATGATACAGCCTAAATATTAAATATTTATTAAATATTAAATGTCCCTTCACTCTTCATTTAAGTGGGGTCAAATATTAATAACTGCATCTCTTTCAGGAAAAAATTAGAATCTAAAAGGTGAAAAAGACACATATTATACAAAGAAATTGCCAAAAACACAAATGGGCATCATTTACTGTATAAACAAAAGAAATTGAACTGAGTTTCATGTGAAGAAATATGAACTCAAACCTGTCACAGATTATTGTTTGCAGATATTTTATATATATAAATTGCCCTTTTTATTCAAAGGTAACTATGTAATTTAAAGGTAAAAGAGGATAATAATACAGGTGCCATTGCTGCTTCTATACAGAATTATCCAACACTTTGCCTCATTTATTTCATTTCACTTGAGATACTTTTATTTGTTCTTTTTCTAAATATTAAATTTAAAATATGCCTATAACTAGTGATGGCTGGGTAGCTCAGCTGATTAAGTGTCTGACTTTGGCTCAGGTCATGATCTCATAGTTGTTGAGTTCAAGCCCCACATCAGGCTCTGTGCTGACATCTCAGAGCCAGGAGCCTGCTTTGGATTCTGTGTCTCCTTCTTTCTCTGACCCTACCTTGCTCCTGCTGTCTCTCAAAATAAATAATAATAATAAATACATAAATATGCCTATAACTAATCCATTATATGATAGCTTTAAAAGCTCATCTTGTCCATTTTCTAAAATCATTAGCATCATTTTCTTCAAAATGGGCAATGTGCCACTGATTTTTTAATATAAAATAAATAAATAATATGTAGACATAATAGGTATAAAATAAATAATTTGGTATAAAAGATACAAAGACTTCTGGTAAAAGGTCTTGGGAAATTAGTTATTCCACAGAAATACAGTTCACCTGGTGAAACATAGTTAAACACAAATATTTAGCTAAGTCAATAAAAGTTTTAAAATTATCAATCACTAGTTATTTTAATTAATACCATGGACTCTAAAAGGGGAATGAAAACAACTCATTCAACAATTTACTTTTGTGGAACAGTAACAGTCATTTACTTTGGACATGAAATTACTAACAGATATTTTAATTGTCATATTACATTCAGAAAGGGAATTAATGTCAAACACTATTCATTTATGAAATAAATGTTTATTATTTTTAAAAATGTTTTGTAATGTTTGTTTATTTTTGAGAGAGAGACAGAGAACAAGAGGGGGAGGGACAAAGAGATGGAGAATGGAGACACAGAATCTGAAGCAGGCTCCAGGCTCTGAGCTGTCCACACAGAGCCTCACATGGAACTTGAATTCACAAACTGTGAGATCATGACCTGAACTGAAGTCAGAGTATTAACTGACTGAGCCACTCAAGCACCCCTTAAAATCTTAATTATTTTAAAATTTCATGACAGGAGCCAAAAGTCAGAGGCTCCAATGACTCAGCCCCCAGGAGACCTTAAATAGATACTTCTTATACTTACTATATGGCATACATTTTGTGAAGCATTGAAGATAGGAACACGAGAGGAACAAATGAAGTGTCTGTTCTCCATTTAGTTTATAGTCCAGTGGAGAGAGTAAAATCTAACAAGTAGTTATAATTACAAACTGCAATAAGGGATAGGAAGGAAAGGTTAAGATGCTGTGATAGGGATGATTTATCTAGACTGCGACATTAGGTTGTGATCTTAGGAAACAATTTGAAATTTCAAATGCAGGAGTAGTTGACTAAGTAAAGGGTGTGGGCCACGATTAGGGGAGAGCAGAGCCAGCCTTTAACAGCTGGAGGATGGACAGTATTTCTACAGGACAAAGGCAAGGAAAGGATGACTAGATAGGGAACAAGAGAGTCTGCAGAGGCCAGAGGAAGCAGAGCTTGGTACACCTTGGTAAGGTAGGTGACTGAAGGGTTTCCAGCAGGGAAACAAGTGTTCAGATTTGCTTGACTTTTTTAAAAAAGTAATTTAAGTGGCCCTGGGTGGCTCAGTCAGTTAAGTGTCTGACCCCTGATATTGGCTCAGGTTGTGTTCTTGTGGTCATAGGATTTAGCCCCCACATCAGCTGGGCACTGAGTGCAGCCTGCTTAGGAATCTCTCTCTCCTGCTCTGTCCCTCCCCTGCTTGTGTTCAAGTGCTATCTCTCTCTTAAAATAAATAAATAAACTTTAAAAATATAAAAAATTAAAAAAAATAATTTAAGAGACATATTTGGATTTAGCTGTGCTTCTTTCCAAAATAAAATAAACTATTATACTCTAATCAGAATTCAATTATAAAGAAATGAAAACACAGAGACCAACAGAATATGAGTATTTGTATTTCTCTATGATATGTGATTTGTTGTTGTTGTTTTTTATCTTGGGAAAAAATTCCATAGAGGATTATTTGAATTTGAGTTAAAAGAAATTAAACCACAGAATAAAGACAAATGTGTATTGTATAGACACAAAATCAGACACTTAATAGTATCTTTAAAATATTACGGAAAAACAACCAAATATCTTCTCTATAGAAAAATGAAGGAATAAGATTATAATCATTTAATTCAGTCTCAATAAATGATAGTTCCCCAAAGTAGAGCCTAATTAACTAAACAATTATACCACTTCCTCTACTTCAAACAGATCCTGTAAGTCTACCATTAATCAAACCTTTACACATTTCTTTTAAGGATTTGGACAGGAGGTTAATTTGTTTTATCCATACAAGAAAGAAAACATAACATCCCAGAGAACTAGATCAATTGATTACAATAAGCGAAATGTTAAGTTCCCCTTAA
Source organism: Crocuta crocuta (assembly GCF_008692635.1). Lineage (NCBI taxonomy): Eukaryota > Metazoa > Chordata > Mammalia > Carnivora > Hyaenidae > Crocuta > Crocuta crocuta. Next base: position 534,115 of record NW_027529449.1, read on the forward strand.
AAGGCATAACCAAAATATAAAGCAATTATCACACTAGAGGGGGGAATAAAGTGTGGGTGTGAAAAACGTGTTATATAATAATTTGTGTAGTCAAGCTTTCAATCTTTTGTCATGTTCATGAGACGCTGTTTGCTACTCATTTGCCGATGATGTAATGGAATGTTTTAAGGTTCTCTTGGTTCTTGATCTTACTATTTGAGAGAAAATATTTGTAATTCAAAGGAAAATTATGTATTATGTATAGCACCCTTGACTTTGGCAAGCCAAGCTTATGATTCTATGGAAAAGAGTTTAAAAGTCTGTAAATTGTAGGTGCCTGAGAGACACAAATTCTGTCTTGTCTGGTAGAGAATACATTTGATTTCCCTTCCCTTCTTGGTGGAAAAAAATTTTTCCTCTATTTGTATATTTCTGAAACAGTGCCCCATAGGGTTAAGAAAGTTGAAACTAGCAGAAACTTTAAAGCTTGTTTTTCAGAGAATCGTTTCCCCATAATCAGCTATTGTGCCTTTTCGAATACCACTAACAACAGGCTTCTCTACAGAAGACTGGACTCAAGGTCAATTGACATGGTTCCAGCCCAGGAACAAACAAGGTCCCCCATTCTTTATCCAAGATAAGAAGCCCAGCACACCAGCCAGGGTATACCTGCTCTCAGAGTGTGCCCATAGCCTGTTCTCCTTGTCCTGATCTAACTTCCTGGCATCTGGGGTTGGATTTGACATAGTTCTGATATTAAGTCTCACCCCAAAGCAAACATGGAATGTGTATGTGTATATTATATATGTTTGCTCTGTGCTCATGCTCCATCTTTCCTCAAATAATCATGTTTCCCTATCTTTTTCATCAATAAGTATGAAATCTCAACCCTATGATTATAAAACCCACATTTTCTCCTTCATAGAGGCAAGGTGATTTTGAGGCTCATCTTCCCATCTCCTTTGGGTGCTTCTGGAATAAACTCTTTCCATGCTGCATACCTGATGTCTCAGTGTTTGACTTTGCTGCACATCAGGGAGATGGACTTGGGTTAGGTTACATTCTAGTCTATAAATCTGTTCTTTGGCATCTCTTTTCAACTGCTATTAACACCTGCCTGCTTCCCTTATGAGTTATATAATATGTGTAACATGTTCATTTTTATCTCTGTATGAGAGTCATGATTTTTACCTTTTTATTTAAACAACATTATCTATTTTGTGTCTTATATAAAAGGTGGGTTTAGGTTCTTTTTGCCAACCTCCCTAAAAGAACCCCTAAGTGTGAATGTTTTCTCATGTGTCTCTCCAGTTTTTTTCATTCTAAAATTTATAGTGCATTTCATTTTTTTTCATTTACATAGTCTTTGAAATCATTCATGGATTGTATCATTTTGTCTACCCTGTATTCCCAATTATAGTAAACGTGGGCAGAGACTTTGTACAAGCTTTATGTTCACTCCTTCCATAAGTTCTTAGTACAAAAGATCTTTCTGGTAGCCCCCTTTCAGCACTCATCAGAAAAGCAATAAAGTAACTGAGCACAGGGATGAGAATTAAGTGAAGGAAGCAGAATAGTTCCTTTGGCAACCAAGTTAGGATGCGAACTGCCCATTTATAAAGAGTCACATTTCACTTTTAGTTTAAATCCATTCCTTCCTTAAGATATGTAATGCTTTCTTCACTGCTGGGATAATTTCTAAGACTTGTTAGCTACTGGGACTGAAACCACATAGAAGTACTTGAAGATTTGCTTGTAAAGAAAGCTGAAGAACTATGAATAGTAATCAATCATCTGCTTTGCATTTCAAAGCAGAGATAAGATATGATAACACTTTGAAGACGAACATTCAAGTAAATTGCAGTATGTGAGAAGCATAGTTTACTAACACTTTAGACTCCCAACAGCTCTTTCCCCCTCTCTATTTCCCTACTTTTAGAAATATTAAATATTAACTACCCGTCTTATTCTCTCCAATTTTGGTGGATCCTGTCATCCTTGCTTCTTTTTATGTGGCTCTTTCCCCTCTGTGGGGTAGCTGTTTTTCTCTCCCTTTCTGTTCTCTTTTCCCTTCTTGTTTTTCCTCTCTCCCAACTCTCATTTTCACTTGCTTCTTTTCTTGCGTCTGACTCATATTAAGATGGGAGAGAAAAAAGGAACGGGGCAAAAGGTAACTGGTACACAATTATACATAACAAGGGTATGATAATAAATTAATAATAATTCAGTATATGATAATAACAATTATTTTATAATAACTCCTTTGTGTTGGGTGATAAATAGCACAGCTGTCAGGATGTTTTTTACTTCACTAGTCCTTGTAGGAGAAGAGAAAATGCAATTTAAACATCCAGTGAGGAGATTAGTAAACTCTCACTGAGACAGACCAAACGAACTCACAAGGCTACTTCTGGCTGCTTCACAAGATAGACTTGGAGCAGAAGCAGGGTTTTTTTTTTTAATGTGTTTTTAATATATATATAGTCTCCATCACATTTTCACATACATGTTACAAACACTTTAACATGTGAGTTGATTTACACTGCTCTTTAAAGATCGGGTGTTCTCAAAAGAAAACTTTTCACTGCTCAGATTTGAACATGATATAGTTCATCAGCATTCTGGATTCTGCAGAAGTAAATAGTTTTTTATTTCTTTTAATGAAATGAAAAAGAAGGTAATAAAAGACTGTCTAGTTTAACCTTAGCTATTCTTATGAAAGCCTCTGACATTTCACTTATTAAAATTTATGGCTAAAAAATCTAAGGCTATCTACAAATAACTTCCAAAAATTATTTAAACATTGACCGAATAGTCAATGAACTGCAGTTCGTATGATTCATCACTGCTGATAGTAAAATGAAAATATAGATAGTGCCTGTCCTCTTCAAATGTTTTTTAAATACCATTATTATTATATTAAAAGTAAAATGACCAAAATTTACAAACATCTTACTTCTGAATAAATGTTGTTAGATAAACTTGTTTAAACAATATGAAAAACAGAACATATCATGAAAAACAGAACATATCATCACATCAAAATTGTTCTTCAACTATTGGTCTTTCATGCATGAGAAAGCTCAGAATTGGTTTTTTTTGTTTGTTTGTTTTCACTTTCCACATTCCTATTTAAATGATTGATGAACTCAGTAGTTCAGGATCTATATGACAATTGGTATATTTTCTCATTTTTCAATTTTTTGGAATGATAATCAAAAAATAATATCTTCATATTTTAAATATATTTAGTAATGTAAAATATAATACATCTATTAAAGTCTATATCTATGAAATTGGTTCCTAGGTTATTCCTTGTATAAACTCTATAATTTTATAATTACTACTTTCTATACATACTCCATGAAACAATTAGCCAAGGAATTTTACCTCTTTCAAAGCAATAAAATTAATATCTAAGAAATGTTTTGAATAATTCTGTGGGAGTGTGTGTGTAGAAAGATAGGTGCAGATAGATCAATAGAAAATTAGAAAAGTGGGAAAAGACATATTTTAATTAAATGCATAATCATGGATGCTGATCCATGTTACTGATGCTAAATGGTTTCCACTTTAATGAGCCATTTTAAATGAAATGGTTGCCTGCAATTAGACATCTGCAATCCAAGGAAAGCAAGCCAACTCTGTGCGTGGCTGCCAGAATTACAGTGCATTCCTCAGCAGGACAATGAAGAGAAAGGATAATTGTAATTATAACATATACATCTTTGTGTTCTGTGGTTGAAAGAGTGTGCAAAACAAGGCTTCTTAATATATTTAATTGCTAACTATTAATAAAGAGTTTTCAAAAAGAGTTGCTTTTAAGGCATCCATATTCCATTAGCAGTATTACTACCTGATAGTCACTGAGTACATATTTCACCATAGGAACCGGCATAGAAAGAAATAATAATGGGCTGTCATATTTTATGAACCTCAGCTATATGTTTGGGGTCACAATTATGAGATCAGGCAGGTTATGATGATCCTAACTGAATACAAGTAAAATATCTCTTAAAATATTTGGATGAGTATCAAGAGTTGTATTTGTCATATATAACTGTGTCAGCTAGGACAACATATCTACCTTGCTATTAACAATATTGAGTGCTCACTGCATGTACTGTTATCCACATGTTATAAATGAAGGAATTCAGGCACAGTTGGGATAATTAATTCACCAAGATCCACATGGCTACTACCCACCAGTGGTAGTCAGAATTTAAATCCAGATCTGGCTTTCTTTAAAGCCCTATACTCTCAACTACTCTATTAACTTAATTAACATATCTTCTTTTTCTTTTTTAAAACAACTCCTGGTGTCAGAGATGGGGATGCAGATCTTGGCTGTGACACTTCATATGTGTTTGCATAAGTTGTTTCACCTTCTAAATGTAAATTTCCTCAAGTATTAAATGGAAGTACAAATATAATGGGGAGATGTTTATATAATTCAATGAAATAAGGGGCATATTTTATCTAGCTCATAGTATGTACTCAATGGGCTGATCTATTACTATTAGCTGATGACAGTTATCTGGCTCACATCATTTGATTCATATACCTGCCACGGCTGTGATAAGTTAATCCAAATAATTTCAAATACCTTTGGCTTTCAGATTAGATGCTTTTTGTTACCTTGACAAATTTTTGAAATTATTTTTAAACTTAATTTTATTGCATTTGGGCAAGTACCATTTGGTAATGTATTCAAAACCATCTGCAGATTTTATCCTTTCTCCTTTAGATATTAATTTGTGTACAGTTCTTACCTCTAAAACACACACACACACACACACACACACACTTCATGTACACATAGATAATTCTCAATTTATCTATAGGCTATAACTTCGCTTTATATTTTTAAGCCTGCATGTTTAGAGATACAGCACCAGGAGCTTCTTCCCCCTTATTATGTCATTTCACACTCTCATCTCCTCTCTGGTAGTGTGTATTTTGTATTCTGTGCACAGCTCAATGGGAAATGGACTGGGCCCTCATTATAGCACAGTCACAAAGAATAGCCCTTAAAACCAAGATTTCAAATAGCTTCACTTTCCTCCCAGGAAAAGTAGAAACCAGCCAGACAAATCATTAAAAGATAAAGAATTAAAAGAGAGCATGCAACAAGTGATGTGCCTATCATGTGTTGGTCTGGTGAGCAAAACCAGGCAAGCTGTGGGAAGCGAGACCGGCCACAAAGGAGAGGGAGGCCAGGCCACCCGCATGGATTCTTCCCAGAATCACTTTCCTGATAAGGTTTTTATGCTCTCCAAGAACATCTGACATACCAGTACTGGGCTTTATTCTTTAAAGTACATTCTCATATCAAAGATCTTTTACTATTTTCTAATAACTCTGCATCATTCAGGACAGCATTACTTGAAATATGAAATAATACTCATTTTTCTCTGATATTCCCCCCAAAGGGTTGCCTGTTTTTGTGCATCAATATAAAGAGCATGTAAGTCAGAATTATTTGTCTTCTTTGTTACATAACATATTTGGGAGGAATTCATGTTTTTGTTTCTTAAATGTAGCTTAGTGCCTGGTGTTTAATAAATATTTAAGTATTTGTATATACCTGAATGAATTGGTATATGCTGATATTTTACTATACATATGATAGTATTTAATCTAAAAAAATAGAAAATGAGAGATACTAAAAACAAAGAACAAAATGCTGTTTAGGGAAAATATTATTAAAAGTTAATATCTTGATACCTTGAAGCAGCTGATAAGTTGCTGTGCAAGCAAGGTGGCAGGCGGACCAATAAATATAACAAATTCAAAATCTAATATTATTTTGCTCTTCTGACTTGTTTTCTATGCTGTGGAAATGTTAATAAAAATAAAATGATGAACAAGTAGAGGTTTTCATTTCAAAACACAGACTCAGTGTTTTGTTTCATCTATACTTTTTAAGCTTTTAAAATATGTAAAAGACATACAATTCAAGTAAAGAGAAGACAGTTGTGCACATAAAATGCTAAACATACATAGCACTCACATAATTTTATAGTCTCTTTATGTACATTTTTCAAACATGCAATCATTACTTGGGATTTTCGACAATATGCTAGCTTGGATATATGATATAATTTCCACCAATATAAATTCCTATCTTCATTTGTGGGTACTGCAGTCATCAATTAAACTGTCATAGATTTGGTTCCTATCAAAGCAAGTGATTATAAGTGTTTATGCTCCTTGCTGTCACAGTTGATTCCTGCTTATATGCGTATCTGAATTACAAGTTTATTATAAAAACAGAACTATAACCAATTCATGAAGATATTATGCATTCAAGTTTTCTTTAAGCATTTAAAAAATGCACCAGTTAGATTATTGATTTGTTTTAGTACCTTTCATTGGCTTCTAGAAAATCACTGCTATAATCTTCAGAATCAACAGACACTATCTTGGCACTAGCAATCTTGATTTTCTATTAAACATAGAGGCTAACCAAGCATAACCACTTTTAATGAGGATTAGATCTTTTCTCTGGACACTGTTTGCATAAGAGGTTATTCAATACAGGAGAATTATTCTTCAAATCCTCCTAGGAAGAGAAAATTACAATAATTATCTAAGCCATATCTTAGTGTTGTTATGTACATCAGTGCATTTTTCAATCTTTAGGAGGTTTTCAAAGTCTTGAAAAATCAAAGACTATATTTAAAATCGTGTCATTGACTTTAATATTTAGATAGTTTCATTAATCACATTTTCACAAAACTATTGCTGCAAATAAACCTCAGCAAAAACTGGCTATGTAATCATCATGTAATTTACATTAGGAAAACCAAAGGCAAATATCACTTAGTTTAAGAATATATAAATAAATATTAATTTTCTTTGTTGGGTGGAACAACCCGGTGACTATAATGTGTCATATTAAAAATATTAAAAGCAAAACAGTCTTTGGACTATCCGTGTAAAATGATGATCTCTTGAATTATGTCCAGGGAATTGGGGACTTTACATATATTGAAGATTAAAAGTATACATTTAAGAAATAATGGTATAGCTAATGTAAACATGCAGTAAAGCCATAATTAATCCTTGAGTCATTCTCATGATTATACTACTTATATAGCAGCATAAAAATATTACATCATTTCCCAGGTGATTCACTCGTGAACATAAAAGAAAAACATATCTTCTGAACAAAAGTAAATAAAAAATAATCAATGTGTCAATTGTCCGTATATGTACAAGGCAAATACAGATAAATTACTACTTCTTCTATTATAAGTCAATATCTATTCAGATTCAGTGGCGGTGATTTAGATAAAATATTTCAGAAATTACAATAGTGATGACTCTAAGATTTAACATTTATGGAATCCCACAGAACTAAAATCAGACAACCGTCAAAATATGGGGCAATCAACCACTCAAATGTTGTTCCTAATGGTGTTTCTTTTGGGAAATCCTGCTTTGGGAAAAGGTCAGACATAAGGAATGAAATCAGCAGCTATATAAGTTCACTTTGAAGGACCACAAATTTGGGGTATATGAGCAGCCATTTAATATATAAATAATTGTTATCTGTGGAAAGCCATAAGCTTGGATCACCATCTCAAAATAGCTACTAGATACACTGAATTCACAAAGTATAGGTGAAAAAAGCTTTTATGGAGGTTAATGCTTCAGGAGATAGAAGCATAGAAGAGATACCAATACGTAGAGGGAAAAAAAAAAAAAGACAGAAAAGCCATGTCCAGATTTCAGGAGTCCCTCAACAAGACACCTATGGGATAAGGTAATGTTAGAATAGAAAGAAGGGGAGAATTTCTCATCATTTCAGCCCCCACATTTCCCACTTCCATGAACTGTTATATTAATTGGTCGCATCACTTATTCTGTCATTTAATTAGGTTCGTATTAACCATTTCAAGTGTTTTTTCTTTCCTCAACTAGGTACCAGTTTCTAAATACAAGAATTATGACTTGATCATCTTTCATTAATGCCTTCTCCCTTAGCCAAATGCTCCCATGCACATTTTATGTACACGGTAAATCTACTATGACTGCATGCCAGAATAAAGACTATACCTAAGACCAGAATGACCATATGATTTTTTATATCCAATCTGCAGTATTTTTGAGAATGGGAAGGAGGGCACATTATTAACTACTATTCTATGATAATCAGGAATGCCCAGGACAAAACAGAACATATGACCATCCAACCTAAGATAAATATGAGCACTGTATAACTTCATTGAAGGTTAATATAGAGTCAAAACAATGTAAATAGAACAATAGCTACTGACCTACCTGAAGGATACGTACACTTTTAACTTTTTTTTCTTTTAAAAGACCATATCATCTCAACTTCAGTAGGGATGTGATCTTCCAATGGTGGGAAATTTTTCTCTACTGAATACCATCTTTAAACTTACTAAATATGGCAATGATTCTCCCACCACTACATGATCCAAGAACTGCATTTAAGGTTTTTGATTTCACAGTTCGTGGGTTCCAGCCCCGCGTTGGGGTCTGTGTTGACAGCTAGGGCAGAGCCTGGAGCCTGTTTTGGATTCTGTGTCTCCTTCTCTCTCTGACCCTCCCCTGCTCACACTGTCTCTATCTCCTCATCTCAGAAATAAAACATTAAAAAATAATAATAAAAATAAAATGTTAACTTAACAGAAAATAATAGACTCATTTCTATTTTTAAAAAGCAATGGCTAAATTATAAGTTAAGTCATTAATGACCATGTCCTTAGGAAATTACAAATACAAGATGCAGGTAGTTGAAATATAATTCAGAAAAAATCTTCTGGAAGTTAATTTATAGTATTAATTTTAATATGAACATTCACTGATTATTCACTTTTTTTCTTGTTTTAACCAATTTGGTTTCCTTCTTTTAAATTCACCCTTACTATCTCTTCTCAAATCATACCAGTTTTCTGTGGTACATTCATAGAGTTTTGTCTTTAATATTTTAAGTCAAAGATTTACTTAAAATGTGACACATTTGCTCAATTTCCACACACACACACACAATTGGGTNGTATAGACACATTTAGTAGCTCTATACAATGTAAAATGAGAAAATGACAGCAAGAAGAGATAAAGGAGAGAGGCTTTATTTATATAATTAATATATACATATTAAAATCATATTTGGGAATTTTTCCCATAAGATATTTATTTCATTAGAAAGGGAGAAATCTAACTTCTCTACCTAGCTCTTTTATATTGCCCAACAGTGATGACAAATTTTGAATTTATATCTATTTTACTATTTATTATATAAGTGCTATTGAGTTTCTTGCATATTTCATTGGATGTCACTTATTATTTATTCACTGAAATGGTTTAGTGTTTAGATTCCTTACCTATAGAAAGAAGTGATCACACCAATAGATCACTAAGGTTGCATTCAACTTTAGGATTATGATCCTATAATTACACATATTCTATGTGGTACAAAATGTATCTATAGCTACAGAGGCAGGCAGTTACAAGATATTCCTGAGATAAATACATTCTCAAGTTTCTAGTAATTGGCTTACTCAAAAAATGTTCCTCGGCATTTTGCGACCTATTCTTATTTTTGAGATTTCTAAAATAATTTTCTATCTTAGACACTACAGTGGAAAATTTTGTCACTTTGCTGATATGACTCACAGTTGAGTTCTATTATGTCTAGAACAGAATGACAAACTCTTTCTCTTGTGCGTATGTGAAAATTTTACTTTTGTAGTTTATAGACAGTTTCTGTAAAAACAATAGATTTATAACGATAAAAGATAAATGTTGATCATGAGTCACTTCTTTTACAATCTTGACTATCTTGTTATTCTCTGTATTTGAGATAATACTATTGACCCACTCAAAGTAGTGCCTCCATTTGTTTGTTTTTAAGTGACTATGAATTTAACCTATTTATCCGTTCTTTCTGTCTTACCTATGTCCAGACATGACCAAGTATACCTTTCTGTAGGATGTTTAGTATCAGGATGCAGGTTATGAATATGAATATGATATCTTTAAAATGGGCAAGTTGTGTGTATCCCTGAATAAGAAGCTCTGATCCCTTAAGAGAAGAGCTTTCAGTAAAAACAACTCTCCCCACCCAAGTTATTCTATACTGATAACATCTTAATTAACTAGCTCCCACATCTTGTCTGTTTATTCTGTCCTATCAACTTTGGACTCAGATTTTCTTGGCCTCTCATGGGTGTTGCTGTCTCATTTATTTCCTTGAACTAGAAATTCACAGTTTCCCTTTGCTCCACCATTTCATAGCATTTCATTCCTTTGGTCCTCAACTCGCCTAACAATGACCAATTCCAAAAGTAGCTTTAGAGTTGGCATCTATTCTACCATGCATATCATCCATTTGGGCTATCTCGCTGAGGAGGAGGTAGAACTAAAAAATGAAGTTTGAATCACTGGGCTTGTTTGTACTCATTAACATCACATGTAAATTCTAGTGGCATGAGTTATTATCAGATTGAGTCACTTTCACTATATACACAGACAATCTCATCAGCAATAAAAATAGTGAAAGACATATAAATAAATATAAGGACAACAGATTATGTGGAGTTAAATACATAGATTGTACTTAGATTTGAAAGAAAAAAGAAGGGAAAAACAGCAAGAATTAGTATATTTCAAATGCAGCACTATGAAGTTGAATCACAAAAGTTATTTTTAATTTTTTCAGTTTATTTATGTTCAGGGGGAGGGAGGGAGAGGGAGAGAGAAAGAGAAAGAGAGAGACAGAGAGAGAGAGAGAGAGAGAGCTCACAAGCGAGCACGGGAGCTGGGGGGGTGGGGGACAGGTAGGAAGGGACAGGGAAAGAGAATCCCGAGCCGGTTCAGCTCCATCAGTGCAGTTTGATATGCTGCTCAAACTCAGGAACGTGAAATCAGGACCTGAGCTGAAATCAAGAGTGGGAGGCTTAACTGACTGAGTCACCCAGGCACCTCATAAAAGTTATTTTTAAAATGGACAATCTATTAGAAAGAAGTATTTCTTTTAGAGAGGAATACTTACTAATAATGACTATATATTTTTCAGAAATATCTAAGATGTGGATGTAAATAGTAATATCAACGACATCACTACCATATTTGATCCTAACTACTGGTGCTTTAAAAAAAAATAGAAACATTACTGCCCCTTTTGTTAGTATATGGAGTCATGGATGGATTAAAATAATACTTTTAGAATTTAAACAGATTAATTTTTTTGTGAAACTAAATCTGAAGAAAAGAGATGAGTGAAAATATTGAATTTCTTGAAAAGCATGCAACATAATATTGGAATTTTGAAGTAATTTCTTTAAAGCTACTAAAATAGATGATATATGCACGTTGTATATTTGACAATATATGTGTTGCATATAAAAATGTCAGAATTCCATAGTGGATTACAAAATGTTAAAGGCATAAAATACAAATAATGGAAAGACCAGAGCATAGAGGTATAATTTAAAAAGGAGATGGTAACATAAACTAAAATGTAGACTAGCACTGAATAAAGGAAAAGATAATATGCAAAAAATTAATAAATATTAACAGTTTATTTCCATGTAAATCATTGCTGTAAAATCTTCCTTTTAAGATAGAAAAAAGGGACATTCACATGTTCTGACAGCAAAAAATGAAACAATCAAAAAACAAAATCATCCTGAGTACCTATAAATTAAAAGAAGCTACCTGATTTAAGGAATGGCAAGATTATTATAAATTTCTCGGCCTGATAAACAAATGGACCCACTTTATCCAAATAGGTAAGTACAACCATTCAATTTTGCCAGTAAATTGAGAAATTACATGATTGCTTATGATCAATTTCCTAAGTCATGGCATGAGTAGTATCTTTACATTGAAGGAACCTAGACATGAAAATAACTCGTCTCTGAAATCAGAAATACAAATGCTATGATTCTGGACCTAATGGTTTTATACTGTAATCTGAAATAATTCTTTTAAAGTTTTTTTCCCAGTTTTATTGAGATGTAATTGACATACAACACTGTATACAGCACAGTTTATAAAAATAATTCTTAATATAATGGTTTCATCCAGCAACAAAGAATGAAAGTACAGTTTTGCATTTTAATTATTTTTTTTAGCAATATGTAGATAAAAAGAATTCAACTCAAAACTTNTTCTTTTACATTTGTTTTACTATAAGGTTATTTGAAGACTGGCATTTCCATATCTAAGCAAATCTTAGATGACTGAATCATTGCTTGTCTGATTATTTTCAGAAGTATATAAAACTAGATGTCCTGGGGAACCTGGGTGCCTCAGTTGGTTAATCCTCTGACTCTTGATTTCAGCTCAGGTCATGATCTCACGTTTGTGAGTTCAAGTCACTCATCAGATTGTGCTTACCAATGCAGAACCTGCTATGGAGTCTCTCTCTCCCTCTCTCTCTGCCCCTCCCCAACTCGTGGTCTCTCTCTCCCTCTCTCTCTCTCTTTCTCTCCCTTTCCCTCTCTCACCCAGAATAAACATTTGAAAAAAAAAAAAAGAAGAGACAAATTAATTGTTATGGTTAAACAAATGATGAACTGATAATATGTTCAGGTATATTCAACATACTTACTATGAGAATATAGAACATATAGAACACAAATAAAGAAAAATAATGCAAAATGGTAAAATTTCATTAATACACAAATGGCAGTATGAGTTAACAAAACACAAACTCTTTGAGGGTATTGGGCTGAGACTCTCATGTTTACATTATTATAGGAACACATATATATGTATATATTGGGAATACATCCAAGATACGGTACCCTTTTCTGAAATTCTACTATAGCTCCACAGAGGATGAATGACCCAGGTGAGGTGGAGGAGTTTAAAGAGAAAGAAAAAGAAATCATTCTGAGCTATGGTGAATGTTCAATAAAAATAAAAACAAAAACATCTTTCTTAAAATGAATAATTGAATTAATTGCATTTGTGTTTAATAGGAAACTTAGTGTTTTTCCTTCCCCTTTCTTTCTGAAAATGTATAAGCTCAAAAATACCATAATAACTTGTGCTTCTTTGTGTAATGAAAGTAAAGAGCAATCTCATCGTCACGGTGGCTCTAGAAGGAGAGTCAATGGACTATTAAATGGGAAATCATCTGTTTTCAGATTTTGCTTTACCACCATTACATTCCTCCAGTGAGCTGTTATCTGGTAAAGGGGGCCTTAATTGCCTCCTATGCTGACAGAAAACCTCCATGCATTTAGTACAGTTTTTCATATCGTAATATGAAATCACCTCCACACAAAAATTCCAACTAAAATATATGCTTTCCCAGCAAAGCACAGCTTTTAGTACATCTAACTGCCCACTGAACTCCAAAGACTTAATGTGATTCTATTCCAGCCTATGGAAGGCTCATTTTGCAATCTGTGTCTATTTCATGATTCATACAATTACTTAGTTAATTTCTCCCTTTTTTCTTTCTCTGATTGGGTGTTAGTCCTTTGTTGTAAGACATACACAGACATACACATAGTAAATGATATAAAATCAAATATTACCACTGGGTCATGTGTATGTTTGGCTAGCAGTGAAAGGATATTTTGTTAACAACTCCACTGCTCTAGCTGCTATCTAGTTAATGGTGAGATAAAATGAAAGCAAAACAGCAGCCAATGGGCCTGGAGACAGAATGTGCCTGATACTTTTCCCCAAACAGCTGCTATTTGATTCAGAGAATCTGCTATGCAACAAATTAAAAACACTTAGGACAACTATGTAGTCAAGAAAAGAAAGCCCTTGCAGTATGCTCCACATTTCAGAACATAGATTTACATGGTTTCTTTAAAATATATTAAAATAAAAACATTTCATATATCTTGTTCTTTGGAAACATAATGAGAAAATGAGGGAGAGGGAATGGAAACACTGAAAGAAATATATACTTTACAGGGCATTAGGTTTATAGTTTGCATGCTTAATAATTGTAGAAATTTTCATCAATTTGTATTTTCTTCAGAGATAGGACTGAGTTATTGAACAAGTTATGTAATATAGTGATGACTTTATTCAGAGCATGAAGACAGTATGTCATCTTTGAAAATCCTCCCATGGTTGAGGATTACATTTAGACTTGGTATCCAGCCTTCGTTTCTAAGAGGCACTATAGCAGGATAAACTAAACTAAACTCTCTGGGTCTTAGTGCCTTTACCTAAAAGCAAAAGTGATAAATTAGATGATCTCAAAGGCCCCCTTCCTATTACAAACGAGTAGAGTCCTTTCTGTATTGGCAGCATCATTGCACGAGTATTTTTCACAAGACACCAGGAGAGTCACATTCTAAATGCGGGAGGAATGGACATAGTTGGGGATATGAAATTCATAATCTTTTCTTCTTCTTTCTAAAAATCTTTATCATAGAGATAATTTGTGGTACTTGTATATTTTCAATAGTTCTTGGAAAATCAGTATTCAGTAATAGTAAGAAGATATTTTTACATCCAAATTAAGAGCTGAATGACTGACCTTTTTTCTCTGACGTGTGATATCTCTCACAATTATCCATAAAAATATTTATAATAAAATGGTTCTTCTAATTCCTATCATAATCATGCGTCTGACACTCAAATGTTTCTTAGTTGTTTTGTGATGTATTCTGCCTCCCTCATATATTATAATTTCCTAGCAAATAGCAAACATGATTTCTCTTCATTTTTCATAAAGGGCACCTAAAATAAGATAAGTGAATTTGCCAATAGCAAAGTTGAGCCTTGTTAGGGTGCTCAATTAATGTCAGTGTGCAGTTTTTATTCTATTTTAATAAATAAAATATGTAAAAAATTTGAATCCAAAAATAATATGGGGGTATAGACAAGATAACAATACCTGGTAAACGAAATTCACAGGAGGATAAATAATATTGTATTAATAAATATGTTTTCCCTTATTAAGAAGAATGGCTAATATAATTTAACATGACATTATATGATTTATAGAAACCAGCTATTTATGTACTTGGATAGCACAGTTTAACAAAGACAAAATAAAGGTTTTTCCCAAAATATATACAACATTTTGCTAAATTCATAAATCAATTTGGAGAATTATTATGGATTCATGATATTGTGAATATCAGTTGCTTTAGGTTTCAATAATAAATTTAAATTGGTACAATTTATTCATATACTTGTATATTCATTACATGTATGCTGAAGTTCTTTTCAGTATCAAGCATTGAAAATAACATTCAACCAACTGCCTCAGTTCCATCTTGGAAGAAAATACACACACACACACACNGCCACTGCCCCCTAATTACCCTTTTTCTGTGTCCCTTTTTCCTCTTAACTATTAAGTAAACACCATTCAGACATGAAAAAAATACTATTAAAAAACATTAGAAATTATTGGGGCAAATAATTTTTATTTTTTTTTAATTTATTTTTGAGAGAGAGAGACAGTGTGAGCAGGGAGGATNCCTAATCCCACTAAATATATATAAGAGCAGTTTTATCCCATTAATTCTGCTAAAAACGAGATGACAGGCCCCTAATGCAGTTGCTTATGTTAAGCACCATGCCACCAAACTGAAACTTAAATTTTGGCTCTTCCAGAAATGGAATCTTAAACCAGTTGGTCAGGAATCATCTGATCAGCACTAGTTTGGTAATCACCCTCAGAGGCAACAGCGAATCTTGAAACAAACAACCCATTTTCTTTTGCCTAGTATAATTTCCTTGTTCTTACTCCTTTCTGCCTATAAAAGTCTTCTATTTTGAACGGCTCCTTGGGACTCCTTTCTTTCTGCTAGATTGGATGATGTCCCACCAATCTGAATCAATTTTTACCCAAATGAACTTTTAATAAAATTTTTATATGCCTCCAGTTTATATCTTTTAACATTTTTCATTGCAACAAGTGACTTTGTCTTAAGGAAACTTCTTGTAACGTAATTCAAGGAGTCAATTTTTTCTTAATTAAAAATATGTCCTATAAGTTCTGAACCCTTAATGAATTTAGTAATTTAAGTTTGAATATATCCATTTCAAATGAATAATATGTCAATGTGAACACTCAAAAGTATACAAAGAAATTAAGAACTTTCTTATTATTAAAGTTTTTATTTTACTTAAAAAAATGTGCTACCATTAAGGAAGGAATGAAAGATGAAAGGTGGTTTACTTTCCCCTGAAGATTTGTCAGTCATTACACTTAAATTTTCTCATCATATCCCACAGCCTTGACTTTTTTTTTTCTGCTTTCATTGTTTGCTCCCACTTACAACTCCTTTTTCTATACCTCATTCACAGGGCTTGCTAAACCAGAAACACCCCTAGAACAAATCCAAACACTTCCCATTCTTCTTTCAAAAATCTATTTCCTCCACAAAGCTATTTAATTAGATGGAAGTAAAGTGCTAATTTGCTGAGGGGAAAAGATCATTTGCATATCAATTTACACACTTTTCTCCAAGTATTTATAATTAGAGAGCAATCAACAAGCTTTTGAAGGCTGATAGAAAGGGGAAAATGATTCCTGTGGAGATTAAGGAGGCAGTAAAGTAGGGAGAGGAAGGGGCATAAGAGAAGAAACTTCCTCAAATTGAGCAATAAATTTAACCTTTTGGGATTGCAATGTTTTAAGCTATAAAATGGGCATAATTGTGCCTATCTTATTTTTTTCAGTTTATTTATTCATAGAGGGAGAAAAAGAATTCCAAGCAGACTGCATGTAGGCAGGGCAGAGCCCCAGTGGGGGCTAGATCTCAGGGTGAGATCATGTCCTGAGCTGAAATTGAGTCGGCTGTTTAACCAATTCAGCCACCCAGGAGCCCCTAATTGTGCCTATTTTAAAAGTTTCATAGGCTGTGAGAATGAAGTTCAGTATGTATGAGGGCCCAGCCCAGTATAAAAGGATTATCTGTCTATTGATTGTCAGTGGAGTCAATAAGAAGCCACTGTTTAACCCTTTTATTAGAATTTATCTGCAAAGAGGAATTAATGTACCTACCCTGAGGCAATAGGATACTGAAATAAGATCAAAATATTGAAAATATCTGTAACATAGTAAGAAGTCAATAAGTTTATAATTACTATTTTAGTTTCATATTTTATTGTATCTTAATAATTTTTCTAATCAAACAGAGCATCAGAACTTCTAGAACCTTTTCTGCCTATTGCCCTTTTCCATTATAGCATACCTTTCCTCTTCACTAGACGCTGCCTCTGCAGAAGAGAAATGTCTAATTGAACCCGATTGTATTTTTTGCCACTGCCCCCTAATTACCCTTTTTCTGTGTCCCTTTTTCCTCTTAACTATTAAGTAAACACCATTCAGACATGAAAAAAATACTATTAAAAAAACATTAGAAATTATTGGGGCAAATAATTTTTATTTTTTTTAATTTATTTTTGAGAGAGAGAGACAGTGTGAGCAGGGAGGATTAGAGAGAGAGGGAGACACAGAATCTGAAGCAGGCTCCAGGCTCTAGGCTAGCTGTCAGCACAGAGCCTGATGTGGGGCTCGAACCCACGAACCGTGAGATCATGACCTGAGCCGAAGTAGCTGCCCAACTGACTGAGCCACCCAGGTACCCCGGGGCAAATAATTTTTAAACTGTATTCGTGAAGCCTTAGGTTTACCCATAGATATACAAGAGCTGACATAGGAAAGAAAAAGTAGATGGATAGAAAATTGGAGGAAAAGACGAGGAGGCAGAGGGGGCCAGGGGTGGAGGAGCTATAGAATGAGAGACTGTGAGTACGAAGAGTTGGCTTTCAAGATTTCTTTCAGGATGTACACTAGAGACAATCAATTTTAATCCTCTCAAGAAACACAATTTTCTGAAAACACACATACACACGCTACTTATTTAGGCCAATTATTATTCTATATTTGAGAAATATAAGGGAAAATATGACTTATTTAAAAGCATAAAGCAGGTTTATGAACTGAACTGTTATTAAAACCAAGTACCAGCATTCCTTTCCAAAAGTTCTTCCTCATCTGTTACTGAATCTCAAGTTTCTTTTCAGCCTTCTTCCTTTTCCCTTCCTCCTCCAGTTGCAAGCATGCTAGTTTGGCAGCTATGTTAGAAATAATTCTCTTTCATACAGGGGTTAATGAAGATCACTTAAGAAACTTCTGCATAACTTAAACACATATGGAAGTTTTTATTCTTGGTATAATTAAAGATGTTTTGATCTTTAAATTCCTAGATGTAAACCAGAGTAAACTATTTGTAGTTTCCTAAGTATTCCATACTGTTGTGTATTTCCATGCCTTTGGAGAAATAATTTTCTCCTACTAAAATGCTCCTCATCAGCCTTTCCTTTCTCCATGTCTACCAATAAATGCATCCTCCACATCTCAGCTCAGCCTGACATGCTCTGAAAGGGCTTCCTTCAGACCAAACCACATTCTCTAGACTGCCTCCCCTTACTACGTGCCCAATTTCCATAAGCAGTTGGCATCCTGAATGGCATTTGTTTGTTTATAGGACTGTTTACTCACTAGTCTGTGACACCCGTATATGTACTATATTACTCCACCTTCATTTAATCTATGTCTTTCAGAGAATCTAGCAATGGCAGATTTTCAATGATATTTTGAAGATGAACAAAAATTGAAAACAAAACTTACAATCTTAATGACAATTACTAAATTTCAGGTAAAAGATCTCAGGCAAAGACCATATTTGTGGTATTTTTATCTGAACTCATTTTGTACTATTTATTTCCTAACCTTGAAACAGTTTTTTTTTTTAATGTTTTATTTATTTCTAGGGGAGAGAGAGAGAGACAGCGTGAGCAGGGGAGAGTCAGAGAGAGAGGGAGTCACAGACTGAAACAGGCTCCAGGCTCTGAGCTGGCAGTCAGCACAGAGCCCGATGCGGGGCTCGAACCCACGAACCGCGAGATCATGACCTAAGCGAAAGTCGGACGCTTAACCGACTAAGCCACCCAGGCGCCCCGAAACAGTTTTTTTTTAATACAATAATACTAGAGTCAATACTGAAACCATTCAAAGAATATTCTCAATAATAGAGTCACACAGTTTATACATTTTTATATTAATGTATTTCTTTATATTTTAATTGTTTTTTAGATTTGAGGAAAACTTTAACTTACCTTAATGTGTTTAATATTGTAATAATTTGCTTGTTTTATATCATAGGCCATTTTCAAATCAATTCTTCTGATTTGGAATTCAACATGACAACCATTTTTAAGAATTTTAAATGGAGAGGTAACCACATTAGAGATAAAAAGAAATAAAACAGCAACAAAACACAGGACTAGTGACAGAGTGAAAGGAATTAGTAAGTGTTAAAGGTGAAATTAGACATCATATATGATAAAATTTAAGCTTGAGAATAGATACTATATCAAAAACAAATGAGCATATGTGTGAGATCATCTCTAAAGTGACTCCCCAAGGAGAAAAACCCAATGGATAATTCAATAGATAACATTAACATTTAAAAAGGTAATGTCAAAATAGAAATTTAAAAAGAATTTCTCTAGAATATACTATTAAAGACAAATTTAATTTTTAGGGAACTATTTTTTAAAAATTTTAGTTGAAATATTAAATGAACACTCTTCTTAGAGAAAGTGATGTGGAGTAAGATACATCAATTTATTAAAAGCATGGGAGTCAAGACACTAAAAAACATGTTTATTTTTGGTTACCAACCATCAGAACACAACACCAAGACTTCTGGAAAGTGTTTCCAATAGTTACTGTAAAAATTTATTTGTTAATTGATTTAAATTTTATTTTTACATGTATGAATAAATTGTTAATTTTGGATATATGATTATTTGGTTCTCCTTATATTAAAAAAGACCTTCCAACAGTTAAGAGAAACACTTTCTATAAATGAATAATACTAAAGTGCTTGATCAGCTCATAAAGAGTGCCCTAGTAACCTACCTCCATTCTGCATGACTTCTATAAATAAAAAATGAATATACTACTCTAAAATGCATTACATACTCCTTTGTGTTTCAACAGAAGAAAGAGGGGGGATTTATTTCACTAAGAATAAAGCTTATTTTTGAAAGCAATAAACTTCATCTGAGAGATAAATAAAAACTTTCTCATTTTAATTTAATGTGATATAAAAGAAAGAAAGTAACCCTTAACTCAAGCTTCGGGTTTTAGGACACTATACTTATCCATTTTCACTTTTTAGAAAATAGAGAACAAGGAGACAAAGGGCAGCGAGGTTGTTCTCTTGGCTTCAAGATGGAGAGATACTTCAAAAGATAAGGATTAGAAAGCTTAAGGTTCTCTGTCACAAACATGTTATCTCTTGAATTATCCATTGGGTAAGTTTGCTTATTTCTAATCACAGTCATTAGAAAAAAAATTATTTAAAGATCTTCATTGATCAAAGAGATTAAACACTAGTACAGAATCTAGTAAGAAACAGTTGGCTCATCACGCAGACTTCAAGTGAAGAGCTAGAATGGAAATGTCAGAATAGCTACAGTAAAAGAAGCTGATTTGTCATCTTCCCTGAATATCCTTCTAGCCTAATAGACCTCATTCTAGAAGATGAGAAAGCTCATTTTGGGTCTTTCCTTGGGTAAATATATTTCTTGAGTAACATCTATTCATTTTTGTTAAATAGAACTCATATTATGACATTATTTATTTCTACACAAAGTATCTAGTTGACTTGGGTCTCCACTAACCCAATTACCTGAAGGACAGTTCGGCATTCTGAATTTTCAGGAAAGTAATAGGACCATTGAATAAACCCTTAAGGAAATAGCATCCACATGAGTTATAAAATTTAGAGAGGAAAATGTCAGGAGATTGTTTTTTGTTTTTTTCATGTATACAAATCAGTATTGATGACAAATATCATGGCTGTAAGTAGAATACTGGTATAATTTTATTTTTAAAATGAACAGTCTCACAACCTCAAAGATACTGTGCCTTTCTTTGGTCATAGTTTTCTTTCTTCCTGACAGCCTTCCCTCCTACACTTACAAAAAGGACTGCATTCATGCTTTCCTTTTTCTTTATTTTTTTGTGACAAGTTTCCATTGTAGAATAAAAACCTGGAGTGCTTTTTTTTTTCTTTACTAAACATCTTATAAGTGTATTTTAGCTTATACGTGACCCAATATTAGTATAGAGATAGGCCTAGTCTTTGAAGAACTCTGTTTTTATTGAGGAAGCATATAAAATATCCAAGGAAAAGCTCTGATTATGTAAGTATGTGGTTATTGTGCTTGTCATGTGAATTTTAAAACAGACAAGAGCCCTGAACCTGAAATCCAATTGGCAACTATAAATGAGGTCTAAACAATGTGTTCTTGAGCATTGTGGCTGGAACAGGGATTTATTGGTCAGTTAATGACACTGGATGCATGTGAGAATACTGTGTCCCTCAATGGTGATAAAAGTGGAAATTCAGCTCTGATACTTTATTGCCCAAAAACACTTTGTCACCTGAATGAAGCATTTAGATAGTTTTAAATCTTTACTGGTAACAAAATATCAATACCTAGTTAGCAGAAAATAAAATACATATTGCATTCCTCACTCTTGGGAATCTGGCTTTCTTATCCTCAGATAGATATAGAGAAAGCCTAATGGATATTTGACATCTTATGACAAAATTAATATTTTTACTGTAGTCCAACTTGATAAGTAGTGCACATCCATTAATATAAGAAAAAATAAGAAAGTATATAGTAATGTTCTAAATCATTGCTTCTCCCAGCTTTAACAGGCATGCAACTCCCAGGGGATCTTGTTAGGAGGCAGATTCTGATTCAGGAGGTCAGAATGGAGCCAGATTCTGTATCTGTGTGTTCATACTGATGCTGTTCAGTGGGCCACACATAGGATAAAAAGGTTCTAAATGTTATCAGTCAACTATAATCCTATGGTCCAAACAAAAGAACTTTAAAGTGTTGAGAAGCTAAATATAATTTTTCCTATGATTGACTCCATTCAGTTTTAATTATGTTTCTAATCATGATTGAAAATTCTAATTTCAGCGTGGCTGCAAATTTATTCAGTCATTTAGAGTGATTAATTTGACCTATCTAGGGGATAATTTATAGTTCATATTTTAGCAGTTGAAGGAAATTTGGAAAGCAAAATAAATACAATTTTAGCATCTAATTGCAGTAGAAATATTGATAGAAACAACTACTATAAGACACTTTTCTAAATGTCAACTATAATGCCATAGTCTAGCATTTTTGAGAAAAAAGCCCTGCTTGCTAGCTTTTATCATGTAATATTTTGGCCAATTGTTGCTGATTTGTGTGCCCAGAATACATGAAAATGCCACTGGATGTTTTTAGATACGATACTTTGAGTTCAGATCTTACATCATAATACTCTACTGATTGTAATTTATCTAGCATAACACACTTCCTCTTTTGATCTTACATGTAAGTCAATAGTGTCCTTTGACATTCAAATTCTTAGCACAGCATTAAAGAACTTTTATCTTGATGCTTTGCTTCAGAGTGTTTGGATACAATTCACTGGCTTCCCAAAGACGTAAGGTATAAGTAATGAAAAAGCTTTTTAAATTCAATTGTCTCCTTTGATGCAAATTACTGTGTCATGTAGGTTATTAATAGTTAATATTACTACCACATATTTAGAAAGAACATGTATAAGCATATGGTCATGAATATTACTCTCCAGATTTTATATTAAAACTACAATTTTTTGTATCTCAAATTATGGAACCAAATTTAGGACACAGATGGACAAAATGTAAGCTCAGGATGATTTTAAACTATTCTTTGTGGGGTTTTTAAAATATATTTGGCAATGTATTTACTACACACTCAGCGAATTTCATCATCACACTGAATTTATATTGAGGAGTGTTTTAAGTTTTTCTAATTTTAGTCATAAACATTCACAGTTTATCTGCTGAAATTCAGCAGCCAATTAAGTTGCCAGTGTAAAAAATAACAAATGTTAACTGGGATAGACAGGTGTAATCATAAAAGAAAACTTAGAAAAGGTGTGCATTCCTCTTAGGCACTCCTTTATCACTGTCTCAGTGATTCCTATGCTCCAGAGAATCCTTTCAGATGTAATACATCTAAAGGGGTAGGTGGCGTCTGAAGGTGTCCACACAGCCACACTACCAAGGCTCCATCCATTGGACAGGATCTTTATAGTTTACTAAATTCCTAAATTTAATGAAACCCCAAGTGAGTGGCATAGTCGAGCAAGATAGAGACAGTCTGAGTAAAACAAGATAATTCTCACAACAATTAATCTAAGGTCAAGAAATTAGATATGAATCTAAATACACTTATTTGTATTATACTTTCCCTTCCGATTTCAATTTCCCTAATCTCTCCCATGGAAAATCAGATAATGTTTTCACCCTGGTTCTACAACTTTCCTCTTCTGGATAGGCATTTTTAAAACATATTGTAAGTATTGATTTCCCTCAACAATCAGTTTTTATAGAGCACTTAATGAGCACTGTGGTAAATACTTTATACATGTTTACACTCATTGTTTCACATACTTATTTTAAGAACACTATAAAGTAAATGTTATGATATCTATTTTTCAGGTGATAAAACTGAACTTCATTCATGGTAAATGAGTTTGTTCTAAAGCAGGAGATACAATGGTAACCATGCCAGGCAAGGTCTCTGCTTTTGTGGATCTTAGATTGGAAGAAGAATCATTAGACAGTTAACACATAAACAGAAAGGAAGACTGTGAGAATAGAAAAGCAGGTCACAGCACAGTGACTGGGGGCAGAGTGTGTCTGCAATGAATTACATGGACATTCCCTGACATTCACTTCCATGAGGAAGTGGAATACCCAAGATGAACCCTGGACACAAGAAGGGGTCCACCAAAACAGATGTAGAGGCAAAACAGTAGTAAGTCTCCAATATTTCATCACCATAAATCATTTCCTGAGAGAAAAATTCTCCTGAAATATTCTGAGCTGAACAGCAGACACTGATAATCTTGTATAACAAAAAGGGAGAAAGAACATAAATAAAGCAGCAGGATTCCTAAAATATATAAATTATTGGTTTACCAGTGTATCATTTTGCTTTGTAGGTTAGGGAAATAGATATAGAAAGTCTTAATGATTTTTATTGAAAGAGTTATGTGATACAGAGTCTTGGTAATTGTTAGAGCCGTAAGTACTATATAATCAGGAACTTTTTAAATTATTTTGCCCATTCAAACTAACCTGAGCTCTCACTCGCACAAACATAGCCAAAGTCTACATCTGTGATGGCTCTGACTCATTTCTTTTCTTCCTGGTTTCACATTAGGAAGAGAAGGTTAAGTGTCATGACAATTGCTTTCAAGGATCAACTCAGCTGTCACATTACCTATCAATTTTCAAGCAGTGTACAGAGTGAGCCCTTGTTGAAAAAAAGGTGGATCAAGGCAGATATATATATTATAGTTTTCCAAATATCAACTATGCAAAGATAATTTATCATGGTTTTTAGCTATCAGTTTGTCTCCTTTGGAACACAGAGACCTCAGGTTTACAATGAGCCCATGTGGAAAGTAAGGAATCCCGAGGATTAGGAAACTGAGCCACTGGAGGGACTATGACAATCCTCCAAGACAGTATGTTTTTGCTAGAGCCAGCCCCAATCAAACATTTTTTATTTATCAGAGTTTTTATTTTGTTTCTAATATGTAAATTAAATATAACTCAAAGATTTGTAAAAAAAAAAAAAAAGAAGAAAGAAAGAGAATTTAGATCACAAAATCGAATCACTTGATTCAAACTAAAATACTACCTATGAAAATATTTTACGTATATTTAGCAGTAGGTATTTCCAAATACATGCATACACATGGCCTCATTTGATCCTCCCAGTCACGTTTTGTGACATAACTTGATAAGCCCATTTAATTTATGAGAAAACAGAGGTTCAAGTCATCTCTCCAATGACTCATACACAGCAAGTAAGCAGCGAAGTCAGGACTAGGATGCGGGTCTACATGTGACTATAAAAACCTTGATCTCCTCTTTCACCATTTCTGCCTCTCACATTCTGCAACTAGCCTGTTATCTCTGGAGATGACATTTTAAATGCTTTCTATTTGAAAAGACTTCACAATGAGGACTCATTGGTGGGCTCTTCTTTTACTTAAAACAGTAAATGTCATACCAATCAAATCAATGTAAGACCAACTATCTCAGACAGTGGCATTGATTAATGTTTGGTACGAATTTTTGCCTCTCATGAAACTATCCCCAGAGGCTAAGGGTAAACCCAGATCATCTCTGAACTGACACTGTTAAGAAGCTCTTTCCCATCCAGAACCAGCTCTTGCTTATTTCAGCAGCATAGACAAACACCTATGAAAGCAACGCTGAACATTAATGGCAAGGATTCTCAGCCTTCTGTCCCATAGAAATAGCAGATGATTCTCTGCCATCCTACATCTGTGCCAAAACCTGAAGCTAAGAGATAAGAGGCTAGCCAGAAATCACAAATGTAAGGTTTTAAACCCACAATCCAGTTACTACTAGAGCCACCCGCCTAAATACTTAGACCTTGTGAAGCCCAGTTATTCAGTTAGGAGAATGACACCTGAGCTAAGCTATTTACTTTATGGAAATTTCCTTCCTTCAATTTTGGAGCATTTTTCCTATACTAGTTGGAGAACACTTGCTTAAATTCTTTTATAAAACAAAGTAAAAAACTGATAGGTAGGTCTGCTTAAGATGTGAATGAATGAAATTTTAATTAACCATCCAAAGCAGGAAGAACAGCTGATTTGCTGGTCCCAGTATCCACATTACCTAGGACAATGCCTGACACGTGATCAACACTCACTATAATCTATTATTGAGTTTTAAGCTATATTACTACATAATGATAATTAATTTTAAAAGAATAATAAATTATCATCTAGAAATACTGAAAAATGCAATGATCTTTGTAATTAATTTTGTTAATCAAAGACTTTGTACTCAAAGACTAAATTATGATTTATCAATTAATAAGGTAAGTTGAGGACCCTTCAGAACTCATTGAGTGGGAATCCTATTCTCTTTCTCTATTGTAGATTTTAGTTTCAGTGGAAGCACACTATAACAATTTTTTAAAAATTGTTATATAGTGCATGTGTAGGTTATATGACTATTCTTAATTAACTCCATTATTAAATCTATGTGCCGGTTATCTGACTATAGGTCTTTCCATGCTTACTTCCAAGTTTTTCTCTCTGTTTTGTTGAACACTACTATGCATTCCTCATTGAAGTATAATAACCCTCTTATAATTTTGAATTAGCTTCTTAATATTACATGTCAAATGAAAACATGTTTATTCATCTGTAAACATATATAAGCCTATAGTGTCCTATAATCAGGAAACGTGTTTTGAGATTGATTTGCTGTTTTTGTTGTTTTAATTTCAAGTTTATTTACATATTTCTTTCTTTATTTATTTAGAGAAAGAGTGCATAAGCAAGGGAGGGGGGTAGGGAAGGAGAGAGAGACAGAGAGAGACAGAGAGAAAATCCCAAGCAGTTTCACTCTGTCAGTGCAGAACCCATCTCTCAAGGCTCAGTCTCCTGAACAATGAGATCATGACCTGAATCAAAATCAAGAGTTGGACACTTAACCAACTGAGCCACCCAGGCACCCCATGTTTTTATTTTTTTAAATCCAGAACCCATGATGCAACTATATAGTCCTTTCTCTCACCTGAAAACACTTATAGCACCTGGTAAGTTAAGGGTGAGCATATAAACTAAGGAAATGAAGAAAGATAAGTCTATATCCCCTTGATAATAACTTTACTAAAAGGCCCAAAATACGTATATGTGACAGCCATGGAGAAGCCCTACTCATTGAATCTTCCTTCAAAACAAACTGCTACAGGGAATTTAACCGATTAATAGCCTTCAGTTTCTGCACATCCATGTACACCACTGTGTTCACCAGGCCATACTTCTGTTGGGCTGACCTAGCCAGTTACTGAGCTTGATAGGCTTGCTAGAACCATGTCAATTCCCCCAAACAAAACTTCTTTAGTGGAAAGCTCTGGCTTAAGGAATCTCCTTCATCATAGTAAAGAATTTCTGCATTGCAGTCTAAGGCTCTTCTTATTCAATGCTAACTTCCCTCTCTCTTTTCACAGATTTCAAACCTGCATCATGTACTAAAGAACTACATACTCTAACTTTCTCCCTCTTTACCCTTCACAGGCACATCTGCCAATAATCTGTTGTACATCAAATCTCATTTTGGGATTTACTTCATGGAGGACCAAAATCGACACTATATTTGATATATTCTTAGGTATAAAATTAAAAACTAATTAATGTACTGCACAGTATAGAAAGATCTTTGCAAATACACAATATGAGAAAATAAAAGTTTGAATAATAAATGTGTCAATAGGCATGTCTTGGGGTGGTATTACATTTTTTTAGGGTTTATTTATTTTTTGAGAAAGAGAGATAGAATGTGAGCAGGGGAGGGGCAGAGAGAGAGGAAGATACAGAATCTGAAGCAGGCTCCAGGCTCTAAGCTGTCAGCACAGGGCCCGATGCAGAGCTCAAACCCACAAGCCATGAGATCATGACTAGAGCCAAAGTCGGCCACCCAATCAACTGAGCCACCCAGGCACCCAGGTATTACATTTTTTAAGGTTGAGGAAACCTACTTTAATTTTATCTTGTTCTGGTTAATATTCTCCAATATATTAAAAACATCTTATATTTTTAAATTTATGATATGGATAGAAGGTATTTGGTAGAACAAAGACAAGAAAATTCAGCTTTTACTACAAGAGATCTGAAACAAAACATGATAAATCTCTCTCTGGGTGGTGTCCTCATGGTGTTCATCTTTGAACACAAAACAAAAATCAAAGCCTGAAGTACATTCACTGATTCATAGCCGAGCCATTTGTGGGGCAATACAGAGCTACTAAAGATCACAGAAAGATATTCTGTCCAGCTGTGCTCCTGTGGGTACATGTTGATGAAGGCAAAATATTGAATATAATACTGGCAAGAAGGTTAGAATTCTGCATGTCTCCTTACATATTTCCTAACACTGTTGATATTTCTGTATTATTGCACTTTTTTTTAAATTATTTATTTTCATTTATTTATTTATTTTACAAATAGTTTATTGTCAAATTAGTTTCCTCATAACACCCAGTGCTCATCCTCANGTATTATTGCACTTCTTAAAGAATTTATTTTAAATTCTCATTAAAGACACAAAAACAATGCTGTTTAAAGAACTGTATGTTCAATATTTAATATTTAAAGAGCATCAAAGCAGATGGAGAAATTAATTGCTATGCAAAATATTTTTTACCACATTTAACTTTGTCATTTGTTGGCAATTATAAATGATTACGGTCCTACATTGGTAGCATATTTAAACAGCGAATTCTTGCATTAACTGTCACTGGTTCCATTTTTCACACAATTTGATACATTCATCAAAGCTATGTTTCTTTCAATTTGTCACCACTTGAAACATATGTACATTGTTCATAAAGATTTTCCTATTCCTTCTAAAGTAGTATTGTTCTATTATAAAAAGAAATGGACATTAAAAGAAAATGTTCTAACAACCAGTGACCAGTTAAGCCCTACGCTCATTTATAAAAGCCCTCCAGGGCTTTCATTGCTTTTAGATCAAAATCCAAATTTACATGTCCTTCAAAGACCTAAACCACATATCTCATGACCACTTCCCTGATCGTCTGATTTTTTTTAAAAGTAGGCTTCATGCTCAGAGCAGGGCTTGAACTCAAAATAGTGAGAACCAGACCTGAGTTGAAATCAAGTCAGATGCTTAACTGACTGAGCCCCCCAGACACTCTCCTTCTCTGATCTTCTATCATTTTCTCTCTTATTCCAAATTCCTCAGCACACTGATAGACTAAACTCACCTATTTCTCTTTTAAGGAGTTTGCACTTATTCCTTTTGTCTAGATGTTCTCCTGATACACCTTTACATGGCTCCATTTTTCTTATTATTTGGACCTATCGTACACATCATCTCCTGGCAAAACTCTAGCTAGCAAGCATTCTCTAACCCTAATCACTCTCTATCTTCTTACGCTAACTAATTTTCTTTAACTTATTCCTCTATTTACCAAAAAGAAGGTCAACTTCATCTTTATCTTGTTTACCACTATATCTCTATGCCAGGAAAGGTGCCTAAGACAAAACAGATTTTTAAAACTGTCAGTTTAACTTTAAGAAAATCTCATGCAAACTGTATACCATATGATTCTATTTCTAATGAAATATGTACAAGGGCTCAAAAAATTAATAGAAATAAATGCATGGATGACCTCTCTTCTAAAGCAACTAAATCTAACATCTGGACAGTTAACTAAGATGGTTGATTAAAGCATATATACTTTAAAAGTTTTAAAGTAAAATTTCTAACTATAAATCTATCCCTAAATATATAAATGTAGAGCCAAGACCCTTTGCATGGCTCTGCTGATTCGAATCCCTCTCCTGGTTTGCATAAGTCCCAAATATAATGGATTAGCCATGATTTTCAGCTTTGGTTTGTTTCAGTTGAAAGAAGAAAAAAGAGACTTGCAAAACAAACTATATGCAGAATCCACCTTTTAGAGCTGACTTGCTCACACTAATATATATATATCTATGTATGTATATATATACATATGTATCTATATATACACATATATGTGTATATGTATATGTGTATTTTATATACATATAAAATATGTATAGATATTTTATATAGATAGATAGATAGATAAAATAGATGGCTTGGGTTTGCCAAGTTGTTCAATATAATCAACTTAGTTTTCATGGAAACAATTCTGTTTTACCCTTGTATTTCATTATTTTATGCAATATTTAATTGAATTCTGTCATTAATAAGTACAACAAGCATAAACTGGTTTTGGGAAGCAATATTACTGACCATTTGTAAGAATTCACAGCTGTGAGAAAAAATACAGAAACATGATAGATGAGGCTGCTAGCAGTGAATTTTTCAGCTGCTATGGACATCAGTTAGTTTATTTTAATCAGTGCATAGATAGCTTTGGTTACTCTTATGAATTAGTTAAGGGAAGGTAGGTTAAAAGAGTTTTTTTAAAGTTTATTCATTTATTTTGAGAGTGAGAGAGAGAAAGAGCATGAGCAGTGGGGGAGGGGCTAAGACAGATGGAGAGAGAATCCAAAGCCCCCCACACTGGTGTTGCAGACCAGAAGTGGGGCTCAAACTCACAAACCTGGAGATTATGACCTGAGCTGAAACCGAGAGTCCAGCACTTAACTGACTGAGCCCTCCAGGTACCCCAAGAGAGCTTCTACTGGTCCCTAAAATGTTAGCTGTCATTCTCTTGACTTGTTATGTTAATAAGTAGAAAACTTTATTTTTCTTCCATAAGTTTTCTTAGTTTACAAATTTTCCACAGTATGTAACATCCATAAAATAAAATTTAAATATTCAAAATATTTGATATTTTTCAAAGTGATGAAATGAGTAACATCCAGATTTATCTTATTGTGATTTTGATTATTTCAAATATGCTTAAAATGAAACTGTAATCTAGCAGACTCTCAAATCTAGAAAACTATGCATGATTTTTGTCAGTTAAATTTATGTGCACCTTCCTTAGGGGCTGGAGAAGTTCATATTTTAAAGCTATTCCACTGTCTTTAAAGGTATTTCACTTATTAATTTCCCTTTCCCTTTTGATAAAGTTAAAGGACTTGGAGAGAGAAATAAATATTTAAAGGCTGAGAATGGAGTCTGAGAAGTTGATTTTTAAAGGCAACATTTAGCAGGAGTAATATTTTCCTTGAAAGACAGCACCAGAATTTAAATGCACATTTCTTTTCCCAAGGCATATTCCCCAAACCCAAGACACATTTGGTGGAGCCTCAGGCTATGTGGGTACAAATGCTAAGGAACAAAGGCATTAAAAGATGCAGTAATTATTTAACTGATATTAATATGGCTTAAATTTTTTTCATTTTCAGGGTTACTTAGTGTAGGGGGCCAAACCAATTAGCTAGATCCTTTTCTATGAAGAGTTACAAACATACACCCATAGACTCTGGGATGTTTCCCTGTGTTTCTGAAAAGGAAACTGAGACATTACTGCAGTGAGAAACAATATTCCAGCTTCCAAGTTTTTACCAGATCCCTCTCCCTTAGGTATCATCATCTCAAAGCCTACAGTTCTGCAATCAGTGTCATCGCCTTTCCAAGTCACCTCCTCCAGGTGGTCCCATGTTTATTAAAAGCATTAGAGGGGGTCCCCGGGTGGCTCAGTCAGTTAAGCATTTGACTTTGGCTCAGGTTATGATCTCACGGTTCATGATTTCAAGCCCTGCATCGGGCTTGTTGTCAGTGCAGAACTCGCTTGGGATCCTCTGTCTTCTTGTCTCTTTGTCCTTCCCTGGCTCTAAAAATAAATAAATAAACCCATTTCTTTAAATTATTATTAAGAGCATTAGTGTCTTCCCAGTCACCTAACCTGGAAAGCTCAAAGGCCTGTCTTACCTCTTTATTCTCACTTTCCATTTCAAAAAATAGTCTTCCTGTTCAATCATTCTTTTGAGCACTATCTGTTCTACATCTAGTCGTTATTACTATACACTTAGATTACAGTTTCCTGCCTCCATTAGAGTGAGTCTAATGTACCTGTACAGCGTTCCCAGATGAAGCTTTCTGGGAGCAGGAAGTGCACACGTTATCAAATTAGGAAGGCCTTAGACATCAAGTTCACTTCCACCTTCTGATTTGAATGTCCTTGGACAACATACTAAACATATTGGAGCCTCACTTCCATCATTTGTAAAGTGATAAATAAACATGTAGCATTTTTGTGACAATCAGAGGTAGTGTAAGACAAGTATATCTTTATAGAAGTACCGCAAAGGGCATAATGTTTAGTAGAGTAGTAGCTACACGGTAAAGGGTGATATTACTTTTGTCACCTCCCATATTCTAGAACATTGAATAATGTCTTTCTGTTCTCTTCATTCAGCAGATCTTGCTGATCTCACCTAGTCTTATTCAAAATATCATTTTATGTTCAAGATCATATTCAAGATCCAGCTCAATCACTACCTCCTCCAAAATTCCTTTTCCAATCACATCAAACTATTAGATTCTTATAACACTGTAGAAGATATTCCCAGTACTTGTTGATGCTGGAATAGTTATAACAATAACAAAATTATTATTATTAATTTAGCTCTGTGTTGAAAGATAGAAGTACCAAACTGCCTTGGTATAAGTTTTCTTGTTCTGAATAGATCCACCAAAATGACCTTAATAATTTCTTTTATTATTTCTTTAATTATTCATTTAAGTAGATGTACACCAACACTGCACCAACTCTGTGGTAGCCGTAACAACAATGCATTTGGTTTTACAGAGACCACTCTTTCCTCCTTATTACCAGGGGCTTGAAAATTCGTGGGAGGTGAGGGGATAAATTTGCAAAAGGGTTAAGGAAACTCCTTGGAGAAAAACAACCAAGACCTGAATCCAGAATGTCTCCAGCTAAGAAAGCACAGTTTAGGCAAGGCCTGAGACCACTTGGGAAGGGCTCGGTCTGCAAACAACCCGCGACTGATGTGGGGTTCCTGACTCAGCCACACAGGTGCTATGGTTAGGTGTATACTTTTTTTTTTTTAATGCTTTATTTATTTCTAGGAGAGAGAGAGAGAGAGAGAGAGAGAGACAGCGCGAGCAGGGGAGGGTCAGAGAGAGAGGGAGTCACAGACTCTGAAACAGGCTCCAGGCTCTGAGCTGGCAGTCAGCACAGAGCCCGACGCGGGGCTCGAACCCACGAACAGCGAGATCATGACCTAAGCGAAAGTCGGGCGCTTAACCGACTAAGCCACCCAGGCGCCCCTGGGTAGGTGTATACTTATTGTGTAAACTAAAAACCTAGATACCTGAAAGCTGGAAGAGTGGGGATCCAGGCCAATTTGAGAATGAATTTGAACCTTAGCCCCAGTGCTGAGTGACCAGCCAGAACAAGAGAGACAATTGGCAATCATAGTCTCTAACACCAGCGGCAACAGAAGCATGGGTACACAGAGATGACCATTTGACTACCACATTTTCAGCAGAAATACCAGGACCCCAAGTCTGGCAGCAGCTCCAGAACTTCAGTACCACTTTTCTGAGTGCTTCAAACATGATCACTGCTATGGAATTCTACAGCTGGAAAATAGTATGTCTGAATGGAGCATCTTACAAGGGACCCTATGGTCCCACCAACTGGCCTGATCCACCTGATCATGTCTCTAAAGTTCTTGAACTTATCACAGGATGATGGATTTTTTATCATGTCCAGTGAGGGAACTGCAAACACAGATAACTGTTCTTCCTGTTAATTTGGGCACATAACATTCTCAAACTGTGATTTTATGTGAAATTGCAATTACATCCTAAACAAGAAGTGGGTAAACTCCCATTTAAACACACTGTTTTCTATATATATTCCTTACTACATACCAATGTTTTTTAAATTATTATTATTCAAGCTGTGTTTTACTTTTCTTAATAAACTGATAATTCATCATGTTTATATACATATATATATTTTCTTATTATCCATATAATCTAATACCACACATTGCATATAATAGATGTTCAATAAATATTTGGAGAATGAATTAATGAGTAACAATACCCAGGAATTTTTCATGAAGGATAGATTTGGTACCAGTTCAACATCTGTGTCTGTTTAATAACTTCGCTTTTCTCTTCTGGTTCAATTTGGTCACAGGGTATTCTGAAGATTAATGAATAAAATATTTATGAACTCTTTTAGAAAGGCAAATGAAAGATCAACATAATATTTCCTCTCTGCATAATAAAGAAAGAGAATTCCTAATATCCTTTAGGCAAATTCACCTTAAAACTCTTCATTTCATTTTGTCTGAAATATTCTTTTGATTTATTAATGTGAATTTAAAGAGTGTAGGCTAAGCATATCTTGGATATTAGTGCATCAGAGTAGATCTGTGACCATTTCTTAAACCTTTATATCACAAAACTGCATAGGTTATACTTTTTAAAAGAATTGTCTTTATAATGTAAATATAATTACTTAGGTACGAGTGTCATGAAATTAACATCAACAATTTGATAGTAAAACTTGTGATGATACATGTTCATTCATTCAATTAACCTCAACCAGCACACCAAAGTAAACAACTACCTGATCTTATATTTTTTAAAGTAGTACTTACATAGTTGTATGCTTATTCAGTAGTCATATTTATATAAACAGGGTATCATAAGACTTCGGGAGTGATGAACTTTACTCTGAACAGAAATATCACTTACACTAACATGCAAAAATCGTATTTATCTTGAGGTAAGTGTATACCATTTTTGGAGGATTTTCTATTTGCTAGATACTGTCTTTGAGCAGTATAAAAGTTACATGTTTAATCTTCACAACGACACTTTGGTGTAGGCATTACTATTTCCACTAAATAGATGAGGTACGTGATGCTCCGAGATGTTAAGTAATTAGCAGAAATTTACAAAAGAAATAATAAGTAGATTTCAGCTTCAATAGTCAGGTGATTCTGATTCCAAAGTATTTACTCCAAGATGGAAATAGACTTAACAGTCTTTGATATTTGACATAAAAAGGCCAAGCAAAAATCTAACCTTTAATTCTATGCCAACAAGTCATCTTTTTAATCTAAAAAGGAAGGGAGGAAATAAAATGACATATATCCAGAAGTTTCATAAACTTTTAACTAGAGTTAAAACCTGTTCAATAGTGATATATCAGTCTAATTGCACATTTCAAATTATTGTGATTGGGCCTATTTTTAAAGAAGCATGCTAGATTCAAGTACTAAGTAGATTCTGTATGAATCTTCCTTAGCTTCCTATGTCAATTAACCATCCAACACACACACACACACACACACACACACACACCCCTACTATGGTGCTAATGCATACAAGAGATAACAAATGATTTTGTAATAATATGACTGAATTATATTTTTAAAGTAATCTCTACCCCCAACATGAGGCTCGAACTCACGATCCTGAGGCCAATAGTTGCATGCAACTGAGCCAGCCAGGCACTTCCATGATTGGATTAATTAAACTATAAACACCATATCAAAATTTCTTCTATATTTGTAAGGCACAAGGAGCTTAAGAAAAGTCAATGATATAATTTATAATTATAAAAATCCAGGTAGGTTTCAATATCTTTATATGTTAATTCATTATCCCTTTCAATCTTTAGAACAACACACTAAAATTGATTATTTCTATTTGACAAGTGAGGCTCAAAGAGGTTAAGTAACTTGCCTGAAGTAACAGCATTAGAAATGGCTAAAAATGGGATTAAGATGCTGGCTTCTGATTCCTATTTATTAGTTTAATTTCTTTGGGAAGGAAATTGGTGTGAAACTTTAAACATTAAAGTTAAAGAAGCACTGAAGGTAACAGTTTTTTGCAGGTTTCTAATTCTTCATGCCTAACTTTTACTCTCTGGATGGGAAAGGACGACTTTATATTTGCTTCAGGCTATCGTACAAGGATCTTCCTTTATGTATAATCTACCTATTCTATGTATGTGCATCTATAAAATGAGGATTATAACTGCCCCATGATATTGTCATGAGGTAATAATAGTACTAGGATGCAGTAAGTGTTAAATGCATTTCACAGTTAGGTCATTGTATAGCAGAGACTGTCAATACAAAAGGAGCTATTTCAAAGTTTATATAAAAGTAATTATTTTAATCAAACTTCCTAGGCTATTATACATTCTAAGATTCTTAGTGTTCATACTCCATAAATGTGTATGTTCCTACTTCTAATAACAGAGTCAGATAAGTCTTGGACTCAAACAAGCAAGAGCATTTCTGTATTGGTAAGATATAGGCGTAGGCCATCTAAAAACAAAAAAAGAGGAAAATATCTACTGTTGTATATATCTATATAAAAAAGGTTACAATTGTTTATGATATATAATACAAATTTCATTATATAACCTATCCTTGACTTATCTGTAACATTTCCTAGCTATCTTAATTTTTAAATATAATTCTTCTGAAATTGAGCATGACAAAAATATCTGC
>NW_027529449.1:570229-585655 GCF_008692635.1 Crocuta crocuta
GCATGACAAAACAATCTGCAATTTGTTATGTCACAGTAGCAAAGAAGGAAAATTTGTTAAAATTTCACAGGCATACTGAGTTTAAAATTAATAAAATCTACAACTAAATATGTTACATATTTAAACATAAATATTTCATAAATAGGTTACTATTTAATTTAAAATCTATCAAAATCTTATATATATTTAGTATACTGAGGTGATATATTATAAACCATAATTATCCTAATAACATTGCAGCCATTAACATTGTCTTTCTAATAGATAAATCAGGATATGGCTTACCTTTTATAATATCTAAAAATAATATAAATATATGTAAATATTAATAATAAACATTGTATATATTTATATTATTTTTATATAAGACAGATACAAATATAATTATTTAAATGGAAACTATGTCAATATTTATTATTTAAAATTTTGGGGTGCCTGGCTCAGTCAGAAGAGCATACAACTCTTGAAATGAGGGTTTCAAGTTTGAGCTTCATGTTGGATGTAGATATTATAAATAAATAATAAAAATTAAAAATGGCCTGCCTGGGGCGCCTGGGTGGCTTAGTCTGTTAAGCGTCCGACTTTCGCTTAGGTCATGANGTCAGAATCTTACTTTTTCATGAATTCGAGCCTTCACGGACTCTCCTGACAACACGGAGCCTGCTTGAGATTCTTCTCTCTCTGCCCCTCCCCTGCTTGCACTCTGTCTCTCTCAAAATAAATAAACTTAAAAAAATTTTTTTAAATATTAAAACTTTATTTTATTTGAAGACTGTAGTGAGACCAAGGTATCTTTATCTGGTATTGCATTTCAATATCTTTAATATAAATTCCAAAATTATAAAAATAATAAATAAAATTCCTAAAATAAATTCCTAAAATTATGAATAAAATGGAATAATACAAAAAATAGTTTTGATAGTAGTCATCACTAGTCTACTCCCCTGCAGTCCATACCTTATTTCTAAATACAGAAGGTAGCTTAGCTCCATATATTGTATTCTGAATGTGAACAAGTAGTCAAAAAATGTTTTGTGCATTGTAGAATAGATCTTCTCTCCTTTTTATTCTAGAAATATATCCAATGAAGAGAAAGTACTATTGTTTATAGCAATTGCTAATCTTCATTAGTCAGAATGTTTCTGTAGTCCATTATGAATTTCTATCTGAGTAATAATATTTCTTGTTATTTATATGCCTCAGTGCCATCTCTTCCTGTTTTTTAAATAATTTCAACCACTATTTCATTCTGGCTTTAACTATTCCAAATTCCTACATGTTAAATGTTACATGTCTATAATTGTCTATTAATTAAACAATATGTAAAAATTTTATCACAGCTTTTCTCCCATTGTTTCCCAATCCACTTTCCTCTAATTCAGGACAGCGAATATTATGTCAAAGTTGCTGTTAGCCCCTTTCTAACCAGAATGTCTGCTCTAGTGAAATAATCTATTGCTTATTTTCTTAGACACTCCATATTCCCTTTATAGTATACAGTGTACTTGCTTTTCTTATACCATTTGTGATTGATTATACCTATATATAACTATATAGCTATTAAATATAAAATAAAAAGCTGGGGAAAGTTGTGAACAGAAATGTATTAATACATTACAAGTCTGTATTGTAAAGCACTTAGATTAGTGCTTTAAAGGTAAAATTTGCTCTTGAGGATAAAAAGGGTAAAAATCTGATTCAGCCTTACTCTTTCTAAGTGAAAAGTTTAAAAATTAGCCTAAAAATAACATGATTATGAAGGAAATGATTCATTGCAACCGCCATTTTTCACGTAAGGAACAATTACTTAAAATGGAAACACCAACTCTTTACCAGCTTTAGATAAATGCTGATTATTTAATCTGTCAATGAGCAAAGGCAATTAAATGGAATGTTGTATGTTAATGAAACAATGGAGGTTGTTAGGTCATCTCAATTATTTATATTCAGATTTAACTTGCAGCCTAGTACATCATGGAAGATTAATAGGTATATAAAATGAAGAAATATAGTGCCATTCTGTTATTCATGCCACAAACTCCATATTCTTTTACTATTCATTAAATCAATCATATACAAATGTAATGAATGTTGTGCTTATGAGTTCATAACATACTCCAAAATATCTTATAAAAATATTTCTGCTATCTTGATTATAATATAGACTTCCAAATATTTCTTCTCTGGTAAATACAAGAATAAAACTAGCAGTTATATTGATAAATATTGTTAAATGTTACACATTTTTCAGCAAAATATTAAGAATCTATGCAAAACTACTGGTAAATATATGTTTGTCTCTTGCTATCACAAAATAGCATGGAAAACAAGGAATTTTAACAATAATTTGAAGGAAGACTTAGGAAACTAAAGCAATTAAAGAAACACAAAATTAGGAAGAAGTCAACATAGTTTGAATATGATTCTTGTACTGACAGAGATGTGAGATGTGATCAGTAAGACACTATCTTCTAATTTTGTCAGTTTCCTAATCTCTGTGAGGAAATAAATGCATTGTCTTCAGCATCAAATTTTGAATGCCTAGTATCAAGCCCAGAATACACAGCATACACACAATTAAAATTGATCAAAGAGAAAGCAATTAATTTATTATTTTGCTACTTTTTATTCCTTTGCTGTTTTAGTGGGATATAAGATAAAATCAACATTTTCAAAATGCCTTTATTGATTAAAAAATGAGGAGTTAGTTTGGTCCATTGTCTGGTAAATTCTTATATTCTCTTTTCAACTGAATCAAAGAAAATAGCTACAGCTAATTAAGCAGACAGCAGCCAAGACGGGCTTGTAGTTCTAGGAGTAAATGAATGCCTGCCTGGTCATACTTCATTTCTCTGTGGCTCTACTTTCTGAAGGTAAATCTTTGTACAGTAGCAGAGTGATCACTACTGCCCCCTTCATATATAAGCTAACTCCCTGCTGTGAACCGGGTATACATTTATCTTTAAAGTTAATCAAATGATGAAAGAAATTATAAAATTTTTGCTCTATTGTCTATTGTTATAAAGAAATAATTTTTAGGACACTGGAACTTAAATACATAAAGACTCACCTCTCTTATAAACATTTTCACTCTTTTGTAAAAGAGAAGGGAAACTACTTTTCTAAGTCACTAAACTTTCACTATTTAATCAAAAATGTTTCTAAGCTTTTGCCTTTTAACATATTTTTCTAACAAGTATTTGATATTAGCCTAATTTTATTTTCTAAATGATTAGATATCTCAATAAAGTATAAGTATGCAAACTTACAAAAAGCTCCCCAGAGCATATGTGGGAAAACGAGAGAACCCTGTGATAGCTGTGATGAGAACACAGCTATCATGTGATTAGAATAAATTAACACACACATTTATTCAGTGAGCCAGTCCTTCCTTCATTATAAACATCCCCTTGCACCAAACACTTAGCTAGTACAGGGCATTCAAAGATAAGGAAACCTACTTCTTGCCTCCAAAGAGTTACAGTCTTTTGGAAAAGAGATGTGAAGACAAACNAATGCACCAAACACTTAGCTAGTACAGGGCATATAAACACTTGCACCAAACACTTAGCTAGTACAGGGCATTCAAAGATAAGGAAACCTACTTCTTGCCTCCAAAGAGTTACAGTCTTTTGGAAAAGAGATGTGAAGACAAACAAAAGTATCAGAGCTAAATTTCAACACGGCATTAAACAAAATGTACATAAGTGAAATATCACAGGTAAAAAATCACAAAAACAGATGACCTGAAAATTAGAGCACAATGAGGAAGAGGCCATACATTCAGACAATGGGAGCACCCCGTTGAGAGATGAGGAGGACCCAGCATTGCAGTGAGATGGGTGCCTTCAAAGAGCAGGGAGCAGACAAAGAAAAGACTGGACAAGCAGCAGAAGCCAGATCATTGAGGGCCTTGCAGGTTTGGCTAATGAGTTGAAACTTCATCTAGTAAATGACAAGGAGTCATGAGCAATGTTCACACTAGAAAGAAGGTAAATGTAGGGGAGAGATATTAGGACTGGGACTTCAGTGAGGAGGCTATTACAAGAGGCAGAAGAGAGATCACGGGTTCTTAACTAAGGTGTGGGTCTAGTGGGGGAAAGAAAAAGGTAGTGAAGAAAGATATGGGACAGTAGGTTTGACAGTGTTTGATGACGGTTTAGGTGTGAAGACAGGGG
Source organism: Crocuta crocuta (assembly GCF_008692635.1). Taxonomy (NCBI): domain Eukaryota; kingdom Metazoa; phylum Chordata; class Mammalia; order Carnivora; family Hyaenidae; genus Crocuta; species Crocuta crocuta. The sequence goes on from NW_027529449.1 coordinate 574,408, forward strand.
GAAGGAAATGGAGACAGTAGTTAGTATTTAGAGTTTGTATTTCCAAAATAGTAATCTTCCTATAGTAATCCAAATAATATAGCCAACCAACACAATCATTATTGATTTGTGTTTTAAATTAATATTATCAAGGAATATGTGTGGTGCTATACATCAACATAAGGAAAAATGGTACTTTTAAGCTACCAGATGAAAATAGGTCCATTAGTACTCATATGCATACTCATGATGGCGGTACTGGGAAAATCATCTTGGACATAGCTGTTTAAAACTAACCTTGAGGTATTTCTACTTGATTTCATTTTCCTGAATTGAGATTGCTGCAAACTCAATATATCAATAATAACTACAACCATTGTCAGCTCTGAGGGGTTCAAGAAAATGAATCCCTGTCCTTTGAGAACCGTGCTTACTTAGAGAAGGCAGATGTCTGGGCAGAAGACTGGAAACTATGTCATCTGACTAGCAGTAAAGAACAGATCCACTTAGGGCACGTCCACACTCCTAGGAGCATGGAAACATAAATACTCAGCAGAGAATGCACAATAGAGAAAGGTTTTTTCTTTTCATTTTTTAAATGTTTTTATTTCTTTCTGAGAGAGAAAGAGAGAGAGTATGAGCAGGGGAGGGTCAGAGAGGGAGGGAGACACAGAATCTGAAGCAGGCTCCAGGCTCTGAGCTAGCTGTCAGCACAGAGCCCAGACACGGGGCTTGAACTCACTGACTGCAAGATCATGACCTGTACTGAAGTGGGATGCTTAACTCACTGAGCCACCCAGGCACCCAGAGAAAGGTTTTTATAGTAAGGGCTCACGTCTGGGGAGAAGTCTATCTAGCACATTGACTGGATGGCAGTGTGTGGGCATTGGAGGAAGTGTGAGAAAGGTGACATGAGTTTAAAAAACCAAAAACCTCTAATGTGTGAAGGGTTGGGCTTCCTTTTTCATATCCACCTTAAAGAGATTGGGCTTCGATGTACTGGGTGACTTGGTTTCTTGGCTGGGTTTGTAACAAATGAAGATAAACATTTTACTGAGCTGATGACATTAATATCTTTATTATGATGACCCCAAACTTTAGAAGAAAACACAACTACAGGAGAAATAGTCTTGTATTCAATAATCATTTAGCAGATAAACACTTGACCCAGGGGTCAATTAAGATGCTAACTCAATCAGAAAAATTCTTATGAATCCAATTCATTGTTTCCTTTTATAGTTCAACATGGAGAAAGAATTTGAAAGTCTAAGCACTATGATCTTACATACTGACAAATGACTATGATACTGATAATAATAGGTCTTGCTCCAAGCACTAGGGACTTTGCTGATAATCTCATTTCTTTATGGTACCATAGGGAGAAAAAAGAACAAGAGATATATAAACACTGAAATCTCATGAATTGACTGAAAGGAGCGTTGCCAACACCACAATGCCAGGCTATAATTCTTTTCTTTTCTAACTAGGCTCCTCTTAATTTTCCCAACTCCACTCATGGTGGAAATAGCCTATTTATTTCCTTTTCTAAACATTTAATGAATGGAAAAATGCTTAAAATACGATATTAAATGAAAAAAATACCCATGCAAGTCATAAATATACATTTTTTATGCAGATCTTATACTGGTTTTATTTTTATAATAATCATACACTATTTATAATTAAGAATTAATGTATGTAATTAAAATATTTTACATATCATATTTTTGTTACTATATAATGGTATATAATGAGAAGATTTTAAAAGATATTATCATTTTCCAAAAGGGAATTTTTAAAAAGTAATCAATCTGTATCCATTTTGGAAGACATCTTTATTTTACAGCAAACTTCATGTCTACTTCCAAAATAGTTTCTTTTCCATGCTCTATTTATAAATATAATAAAATAATTAGCTGGTACACATTTTTAGGTAAGAAATATTGTTCCAAAAGGACTCACATAAGTACATTTATCTTCAGCTCACTCATTTAAAAAAGATTTTCATTTTTAAATCTCCAGTTTTTGGGTGAAATCTTTGTATTTGCAGCAACTTAAAAATATATAAATGAAAAGGCAATTATCTCTTATATGTGAACATTTTTGATTCTGTCTTATTTAGTATGCCACCTGGAGAGCATTTCATGACTATAGGAAATGTAAGAGTGTTGGCATTGAATATTCGTCTAAAGACTTCAAAATCCATAGCCTATACACAAGGCCTAGAATTTTCAATAAATAGGCTAATTTTCTCATTTTCTTACCGTGCATTTTCATTCTATCACTTATCCATTCCTACCAAATCACCAGCCAGCTCAGAAGGACAGAATTGAGAAAGCAGGGATTCATAGCTAGATTAAAAAAAAAAAAAGAATCCAGACCTGTATTCCTCCTAACACCCTGTCTTTCTGTTCTATCTTCTGAAAGTTAATAAGATTAATTCTCTCCAAGAGACTCTGCCTTCCTGGACGACAGGAAATTAATACCCTTTCCTTTGTATTTATCTGTCTTCCAATAGTCCTTACAAGTTATTTACAAGTTAGAACTTTGTTTCAGAGGATGGCATGTAGAGTCATACAGGGAATCATATAGAAATATAGAGAATAACTAAGTAAAACTGGATAATTTTTCTGATTTTGATAGATAAAGCAGAACACCAATTCTTGGACATATTAGTAGAAGTCTTAGAGTTAAATGTTAAGTAAAAGTCTTAAAATTGCCATATTATTTATCGATTTACTTTCCTTAAAATATTCAAAAATGGCTTTGAGTAACAAATAATAAGATATCCATCCTGAAGTTTAAGAATGATAAAGTTAGCTAAAAACCATATAGGGATGAAAATATGTTCGTGATTAAAAAGACAATAAAAAATTAGCATATATTTTAGTTTAAAAATAACATTATCTCATTAAGTTCCAAAAGTTTGACTCAACAACTTCAAACTGAGAAGAAAGCATAATATTTGTCATTTATTAAGGTTGTATTTATTTTTAAGGATATACTTTAGTGAAAAAATATCTTCATTTCAAAGTTATTTAGATATTTTCCTCCCAATAAAGTTTCTCAAATATATCTTAGGTTAATACCAAAATACTAGAATAAGTCAACTATCTCTATTTTTATATAAAAGAGTGATATTCTCCTTATATTATTTCTTTAAAAAATTATGTGAATATAAGATATCTTCAAATTCTAGGAGGTTGTTTTTCTCAAAAAAACAAACCCCTTTTTCCCCTTCAGAATTTTGGTACCATGAGGGTAATTAATGTTTTCATTCTCTATGAAGATCCTCAATTTGTATTGCTGAATATTCTTTTAAGGAAAAAATAATCACATTTTTACCTTTATTTTGCTACAACATTAAAAATACACTTTGAATCCCCCATTGAAGCAATTAATGGAAAAATTATAATCATAATAGAAAAAGCTTTTCCACACATCAGGATAGAGAGTGTTATGCTTATAAAATTTCCATTTAGGCTGACACTTAATAAAAGCAGGTTGTAATGACCTAGGAAATATACAGATTGCCAGAGTGCTTAGCTATTTCCCAAACTGTAGCTATTATTTGGTCTATAGAAAACAGATTTAATGAAAATGTATCAGACATTTATAATTTGTTTAAATAGAATAGTATAAAAATAGTGTATTATAAAGCTACCTGGTCTTATAAGGTAACCAGTACTTACATTTGGCTATTGAGCACTTGTGAGACTGGTCACAACCAGTCTGAATTAGTATGTATGGTGTCAAATACACAACAACTTTCAAAGACTTGGCAAAAGAAAATGAAAAATATCTGCCATAATTTTTCTATTGATTATCTGTTCAAATAATAGTTTTTAATATAACCAACTAAATGACAAAAATGAGTAACAGTGATTTTTACTTTTGTTGTTTGTGTTTTTAACATAGCTATCAGAAAATTTTCTATATGTGTCTTGCCTTAGATTTTCACTGACAGAAGTGGTACAAATAGCTAAACTTCTACAAGAATGCACCCTTCTTTACAGTTTATGTATAAATCCAGTTTCTAGGTATATTCAAGGACTTGAAAATAATAACTGTGATTATTGGTTGGTCTTGACCCTTAAAGAGTGAATAACTCAAAGGACATTTTAGTGTGATGTAGGTCGTCTATATGATATCAGAAACCAATATGATGAAGAATAATCATGTATGGGTAGTTAAGATCAAAGGATAACTATTAGGTTAACATCTTCTTTTCAGTCTCTAATTTATCCTATATATGACATCCATTAATCTTGGAGATATCTCTACATTGTAGATATGCTAACTATAGTTGTAATGTCTTTTGAGATACTTGTATACAAGTACAAATTTGCCATATAAAATTAATTTAGAAAATTATAATAGAATTATTTGCTATTGTAATTCTGACAGCATGCCTTTAATGTCAACCAATTAAACCCAAGTTTGTAGGCTGAAGACTTAATAATTTGTACAATATCACTTAAAAACACACAATCTGATGTTTAAGTGGAAATTCATACCGTCATAAATCCATCCAGCAAACCTGAATCGGGTTTCGGAGGTGCCTGCAACCGTTCCATTGACCACTTTTCAATGATGGAGGAGACTTGTGTATTTTCTGTATTTAATATTCTGAACCCTGTCATGTTAACACCACTGTATCGGTAGGGCTCTACATCAAGAGCAAAGAGGTCCTGAAAGACAAATTTCCTTGTGTTATTATCAACAGAGTATATTCACAAACATGTATAATTAAAGTAGTCGATTATTCTTACCTCCCTTAGAACAGTTAACACTATTTTAATTGTTTCACAAATTATATGAACTATCACCAATCACCAAGATTTAAATAGGTTATTTTCATGCTTTGCCAATGCAAATATATATATTCTGGATAAATATTTATGCATAAATCATCTTCTAATTCCACCAGTGAAACAACAGGCTTTTCTAAAACCTACACTTAAGATTTGCATAACTTGTCTTTTCCATTTAAGGATAGCTTGCCCTTAAATTTTATGCCTGAACATTTTATTTTTAACTGACTAGATTTTTTTTTTCTATGCTCTGCTTCCTTGACTGGTTATACAACTTTTGGTTTTGTCTTGTTTTTGTTTGTTTGTTTGTTTGACTGATTTTTAAGAAACAGTTTATGAAACATGGCTTCTAACAAAAATTATGTTAAAGCTGAGAGAAAAAAGTGAACAAAACTGGCGTTTTTGGTTGTGGGACCCTTGCAGTTCCTTTGTTTTATGCTCTATCCAATGAGTTCACCATAAGAAACACTTTGGATTTTGGCTGCCAGTTCCAGAAGGTAGTGAATGTTCTGGCTTTGCCTTTGGTTTTCCCGGGAGAGAGGGGACAAAGCATCCAGAAGAGCTGGATGTCACCATGAGAACCTGCAGCATGTGCCACCTTTGCCCTCTTTACAGCTGGCATTAATCCTTAGATATTACAGACAATATTGGGAACCAGGGTAAGAATAATGCCATTGGTCCTACATGCACCCTGCCTTGAATTCATACAGCCAAATAGGACACAAAATAGGATTAAAATTTAGTGGAGAGCAGTTGATATTGATCTGAACTGTGCTCTGTGCTATGAAAAATATAAGGTATTTTTTTAGGTTTTTATTTTTCAACATTTGCAATCTAGCCAAGGACACACACACACACACACACACACACACACACACAAACACACACGGACAAAAGAGTAGAAGTGATAAGTGTAATGAGTCAGAAGCAAGATGGATAACTTTCAATTTTTAGAGTCAAAAATAACTCCATATCAGAGGGGACCTAAACTGCCATTAAAGAATGGCGAGGCTTTTGGTAGGCAAAAGGAAAAAGGATGTCATTCAAAGTGTCAGTAAAGGCACCAAAATTAGAAAACATAAAACCTATTCAGGAGACTGATCTAGATCAGTTTTTCTATAAAAGAGAATTCATGAAGGAAAATATCAACAAAAGAAAAAAGGAAAGTTAGGTTAAAATTAAATTTAAAAACAGCCTTCAATTATAGGCTAATGACTTCTATAATCCTAAATTCATTTTCCTTTTTTTTAATTTTGTTTTCCTTATTAAGGGATATTTTGATTTCTCTAAAATCTTATGATTATGGTGGAACTTAGTTATAACTGCATTGAAATAAAATTTGCTGATGAGTAAAGGCTTCTAGTCCCTCTCCTGCAGCCTATCATTAAGTTTCTTAGAGGCTGCAAGAAGTAGCCTGGTGGGAAGTAATATAGAGATACAGCAGAGTTAACCATAGTATTTGCCAGTAAAATACAAACCACTGTGTGAAGATTCTCTATTGGAGGAGAGTTGTTACTACAGTAAGCTATTGTAATTAACTACATTTTAGTGATTTGATCTGATAGCTTCAAGACTCCTAAAACCACGGAGACCAATTGGAAGACTTTTGAGTTAACAGAAAACATTGGTTAAACTGGTCATTGTGGGAATGAAGACACAAACTAGAGACAGTATAGAGGAAACAACAGTGGAACTTTGCTGGTGATGTAGGAGTCAGACAATGGAAGCTTTGAAAGCAGTCAGAAGAGGGGTCAATTTAGAGGACAATACATTAAGGTTTAAATTATTTGAGATTATCTTAATGTGACAACAGTTAGACTTGTTCTGTAATGTAGCAATATACAACAATTCAGGACTCTTACAAATGGACATTTAGATTTCATTTCAACAAAGGTAATAATTGAAGCTCTTACATGCATACTAGTTCTGAAGAAAATAACTAAAGAGGAAAAAGGGAAATAGGATAAGTCTCAAACTTGGAGATACTGTCAAATTTTGGCGATAGGTAATAAAGGGGAATAGAATATGCCACCCTTAAATATGCCACTTTGGCATGTGGATTACTTTATCTGAAGGCAACCAAGACCCAGCAGATTCAGGAAAACTTTTATGTCTATTTTAACCACCAAAAAGAATTTACATAGGGGGTCTGTACCAGAAAAAGAGCTATTAATAGAGATAACTTTTTTTTTAAATCTGAAAGATCTATCTGTACAGCAGGGCAAACTTCTAATTACCAAATACCTGCTCTTTCTATTGGTCTGTGAATTACCCTCCTCCCCTTTGAAGCCTCAGGCTCTTATCTCATTTTTTAGGTTCAATTATCTGACCTGACATTGAGTCTCATATCTTTGGGGCTCCTGATGTATGAAATTAAATTTGTTTTATTTTCTCCCGTTAATCTGTTTTTATGTCAGTTTAATTATTAGAACAGCCAAAGAACCTAGAAGGGAAGGAGGACAAATTTTCCACCCCTACAGCAGGAAAGAATTAGTGTTAGACCGTCATTTAACAGAGGAAAGAAAATTGGGATAACATATTAATAAAGATAGAGGACCAAGAGTAAGTAGATTTGGCAAAAAGGTGAGGTCAGGTTTTCATGCATAGTAAGGAAAAACTGTGTGGTAGCTCTTTAAAGACAAAATGTGAAGGTGACATTCAATTGCTGTTGCAAATTAAATCATATTGACTAAAAAATCCAACTAAAAGTAGGCATAAACAGGATAGAAAATTTAATCTACTAAAAGAGTGTTTCAATAAATCTGTTTTTTGTAAAGTAAACAGAACTGAGATAACAACATAAAAATTTATGCTTTTCTTTTTTTTTCCAAAGGGTGTTTTTTTTTTTTTAACTTTTTTTTATTTCTAGGAGAGAGAGAGAGAGAGACAGCGTGAGCAGGGGAGGGTCAGAGAGAGAGGGAGTCACAGACTGAAACAGGCTCCAGGCTCTGAGCTGGCAGTCAGCACAGAGCCCGATGCGGGGCTCGAACCCACGAACCGCAAGATCATGACCTAAGCGAAAGTCGGACGCTTAACCGACTAAGCCACCCAGGCGCCCCAAATTTATGCTTTTCTAAAACACTGATTTCTTAGCAAACTAATTTTGAAATCTATAATATTCTGAAAGTCCTCTAAAGAAATATATAAGTAAGATATAACATTTTGAACTGATATCTGAAATAAAATTATTTCAAAATCATCAGCTTCCCATCAAGAATTATTAGTTCCCTGTGATGATTAATTCCTCCTGGGTTTAATCAAAATAAAATAAACTACAAAAGTGCCAGTCATTACTTCTCACTCAAAAATCCATTTTCCATTCCAAAAAGTTATAGCAATAAAATTTAGAGCATTATCTTCATGCTTTAATAAATTACTTACCAGAGTGGTAAAGATATAATGATAGTATTCTGTCATCATTCCCATAGCTAATGCCTAAAAAGTAAAAAATAAAAGTATTAATATTTAAGGTATAACTTATATGAAATATTTCAATAAGAGAACAAAATAGGGTATAATGGAGAATTAGGCAATGAAAACTTAGGCTATAATATTCAGGTTACATTAAAACTGGGTCAAAAGAAATATTTTCTCCATAGTTAAGGAAGATTAGTGGTTACTGAAGGAATTTCTGAACCAATTCTCTCCATAGAGTAGTTATTAGTTGAAAGTTTGCAACTGTAAAGCTTATGGCTTTACATATTAAAAGAGGCACTAAATTTGAAACAAACCTGAAATTAGCACATCTTAGTTCATTATATTTGTAATGTCTCCACTACAAATATCCTAAGGAGGAACACCATTTTATTTTGATGAACACTATTACTCGATTAGGAAAAAAAATGTTGGCAAAGTGCAACGCCAATAGGATTTTTAAAGTACTTTGGAGACTTTCTTTAGTAATGAAACAACTGTAAATCACCACTGTTCTTCAAAAAGTACAGATGAAAAAAATGTTTTTACTTTTACTAACAGACCAGTTACAAATTACTGTTTTATTTCATACTTCTACAGTCCTTGTCAATTATAGACTATTAATCTTATGGACTTTTGGGGGCACCTAGGTGGCTCAGTCGGTTAAGCATCCGACTGCGGCTCAAGTCATGATCTTGCAGTTCGTGGGTTCGAGCCCCGCATTAGGTTCTGTGCTGGCCCCTCAGAGCCTGGAGCCTGTTTCAGATTCTGTGTCTCCCTGTCTCTCTGCCCCCTCCCCTGCTCATTCTCGATCTCAAAAATAAATAAACTATAAAAAAAAAATACACCTTTTGGATTAGAACTTCCAGTCATAGAACTGTCAATTCCTCCTTTGAAAAGGAGAACACTTTTTGAAATAGCTGTATATCAATGAACAGTAGTTGGTGATGATAATTGAAAAATGATGCATTTTTGAACTGAATGAAGAGCTCTTAGAAACAAGTATCCTCAGGTGCATCTAATACTCTTCCATAAAATACTAACTGCATAAATTCATTTGCTAAGCTACACCCTGCGTATTCTATGTTCATTGATAGGTGTTAACCAGTTAGCTAAAATAAAATTTGTATACATAGAAGTGAACTACTCACTTAAGAAAGAGTAGATTTGGGGAACATTTTGGGAACATATAAAATACACTTTTCTAAAAGGAAGAAATATTTGTTAATGAAAGGCAGCATCAAAAATTTGAGCAAAGGAAAGGACTTTAGATATTATGATATTGTGATTGATAATAAAAATACATATTTGGTCTTCATTTGTGAACTCCCCCCTGCCCAACCACACAAACACAATGGAATTCGGTGCACAACACTTAGGAACCAAATTATCAAATAATATTTCCTGAATGAATAAAGATTGTGTGAGCCAATAATGCTCTGATGAAGTATGAATCTTAATCAAAGTAAGAAAAAATTTCTCTTATTAAAAGTTTATAAGATGATCTTTGTAGAAGGTATTCATTATACTCAATGGATATGTATCGAAGGTTTCTCAACTCCAGAACTACATAATGACCGTTCAACACTATCCTTATCTATAGTTTTTACTTATCAACTCAACAGGTACAGAAATATAGATAAAGATAATTGAAAGAAACAGCACTTCAGATGTACAACTATAAATAGCATATAATGCCCAAAATGTGTTAGGTACTATTCTAAGGACATTGCACATTTTGATCAATTTAAGTCTTGTAGAGGCTAAAAACAAGCAGATTCAAGATGGGTCACTTTGGCATGAAGATTATTCTGAGCTGAACACGAATGATATGCTGCAGGCTCAGGAGAAACTTTTGCCCCTCCCTTAATGACATAGAAAGGCCTACATCAGGGCTCTTTCCTAGAATAAGGGTTATTAGCAGAGATCAATTTTATGAGTGATCCATCAGTATGGCAGGCCAAACATCTAATTATCAAACATCTGCTCTTCTTATTGCCCTGTGAATTACATTCCTTTCCTGTAAAGTCCTCCCTCTCCTTAGTTCATCATATGCATATATACATATATATCTCATTTTGCCCAATTTATTATGGAATTTCCACATCTGTGTGGATTCCCTGTATGTACACTATTAAATTTGCTTTTCTTCTGTTAATCTCTTTCCTGTCAATTTGATTCTTAGTCCAGCTAGACAGACCCTTGAAGGGGAAGAAATTCTTGCTTCCTGATAGCCTCATTAAAAACTTTATGAGATAGATCCTATTATTATACTTATTTTACAAATGAGGAAACTAGGACATACTAACAATGAATAAATTGGCCAAAAAATTGAGATAGTGAGTAAACATGAACTCTAGGTCTCTAATTCTTGGAGTTTGGATACAGGGCATAATATGTCATTTTATAAAATGGTATATTTTATATTCCCAAAGATGTAGATCCACTGTAGGATCTATGTAATTTCAACTTTTTGCCTGTTTTTACCTAGATAGTTTGAAAACCCAGGCATCATCATCTCAAGCCAGTACTGAAAATTGTATTTTGGAGGTAGGGATGAAAGGGATTAGGGAGATAGAGATGGGGATAATGTAGGACTGTTTATGCCTTTCATTGACCTTCCTTCAGCCTTCGATTCTGAAAATAAGAATCAATTATGGACTATGAAGTGTGATCTAAATAGAAAAGTTTAGTTATTTTTGATTACCTACACTGTAACATTAACGAAAGAAAGAAAGAAAGAAAGAAAGAAAGAAAGAAAGAAAGAAAGAAAGAAAGAAAGAAAGAAAGAAAGAAAGAAATGGGTATCTCTTTTGAAAGATAAGTTAATAATTTTCAGTGGAATTAAAAAAAAAGAACTTTATAGAGATTGCTTTGAGACAACAGGCTTGAACAATGGAAACTTGATCAAGGCAATGAGGCTCAAAGAGTGGCTCAAAGTGACCACCTGGCTGAATACAGATAGGCTCATCAGGCAACCCACCTCAAAATATCCATAGGCCCTAACTAACCAACAGGCTACTTACAAGTAGACACAGATT
>NW_027529449.1:585678-698714 GCF_008692635.1 Crocuta crocuta
AGAGTTCCAGGTCACCATGCCTCTTCACCCTCCCTCTTTAAAAACAGCCCCCACCTATTTCCTCTTGCCAGACAGCCTCTCCTTTGCTGTCCAGCCTCCCATTCCTTGTGGTATATTCAATAAACTTCTATCTCCTTTGTTCTGCTTAAAGTGAATTATTTTCACTGCCCACATGACTGACTTCCACTCATGGCTCCACATTTGGAGCCCCCATTCAATGGGGAGAGATACCACATTTAGACACTACACACTTGTTCTGGATTTTTTTAAATTATAACATTTATGTCTTGCCATGGTTTTTAAATTATTTTTTAATGTTTATTTATTTTTGATAGAGAGAGAGAGAGAGAAAGAAAGAGAGAATAAGCTGGGGAGGGGCAGAGAGAGGCAGGGGTTGGGGATGGGGATGGAAGGTCTGAAGTGGGCTCTGCACTGACAGCAGAGAGCGAGATGTAGGGCTTGAACTCATGAACTGTGAGATCATGACCTGAACCGAAGTCAGATGCTCAATTAACCGAGCCACCCAGGTGCCCTTGCCACTGTTTTTGAATGAACTGTATGGACACCTCAAGCCACATTAATATAGTAAAATTAATACCTCTTTATGTATAAATAATACAAGAGTGGCCATAATAGAAAAATTGGTTGTACTATGTTATCCCTCCTGGAAAGAAATTCCATGCATTTTCTTTATAGAAATTCCCAAGATTTAACTAGAGTAGTGTTAACAAGGCCATTTGACATAGTAACACATTTAGGCATATAATATGCAATCAGTTTATCCTTCAGGTTGTATCCAGAAGTTACATTGCTCAAAGTTAACAACTGAAGAGGTGGGCTTTAGACATATTTCTTAAAATTTAATTTAATTTTACTTCTTCTTACTGTGGGAGTTTATTTGAACCTGCTTTTACATTTTTTCCAGCCTAAAAACTTTCATACTCTTTAATCTAGACTTTCAAGGTCTTGATTAATACTTTTTCTCTATGATAGAATGAACTTGTGAGGCTTAATTGCAGATCATCTTGGCCCTGCCATAGGGGCTTCTCTTTGACAAATTTGGGTGGAGGTGGAATCTTTTGTTATTAAAGCATGTATGCCAATTAGTGCACTCAAATAGCCAGCTCCGAGCTTCAGTCATTTTTAATGTGTTCAACCAAAGAAAACTTCAAATTCACTTTTACTCAATATTTAGGAAAAGCTCAGTTGTTAAAATAAAACAATGAAACAAATAAGACTAACTTGATATACCTATCTATATTTCTGGATACTCCTAATAGTGGTTCTTAGATTAAGCCAGACAAGGACAGCCCATTTATGCCTACTCTCTAACTCTTACATGAGTTTTTTTGACTTCTGTCTTTAACCAATGTTGAGAAATCTCAAAAAGATTTCATAAATCATAAAATAGAATCTTATTAAATTTGTTGCTCCATTTATAAGAAAGCTATTTCCTTTCTTCTTGAATTGGTTTCTACAATAACTGATATCTAAATGTGGAACAAATGCTCTCTGGGACAAAGTAAGGTAAAAACCAAACATCATACATGTGGTCTGTTAGTGTTACAGATTCTGAACACATGCATTCTGTTGTAATAGTGTTACTCTGACTTCATCTTAACTCTCATATAATCATTTTACCTGTGCTCTGATTCTTCATTGATCTTGCTAAAATTCAGTAAGTTTTTCTACTGTATATATTTTAAACATTATCTTAATTTTGTTTTTATTTTACTAATAGAGCAGGTTACATATAAGAAACCAATTATAATGGATATTTCAAATAGAAGGCAGAATGACAATTCTATTATTAAAGTTGATAGCAAAATAAGCCAGTTACTCTAGAGAAAAGAGAACTGATCATTTACATCATTGATGGAAGCCTAGAGAAAGCTTTGTCACTGATAGATCGTAAAACACTACTCACTCTGGGCATAAAGGAAAGGTCTCCTTTCCAAGCCTGTATATTCCAAGTGTGATCAAGAATTATTTTTGATATTATATGAAAACAAATTCCTACTTGGTATTTCACTGCTTACTTTATTCACTACCAAAACCAAAACAAAATAAAAAACAACAACAAGCAAAGACACACCCAAATCTCATATACTTTACTACCTAAATATAACACTAGAGGAATTTTCCAAATCCAATTAAATATTTTATTGCAGTGAAACCAACATTCATATTGGAAGATTGGACAACCATCTGCTTAATAAACTAACCATGTTATAATAGGCATTTACTGTTGATCGTTATATTTTATGGGATATAATTTGACATCTTAATCTGCATAACTCTCCAATAGTGATATTTTATCTTATACATGAGAGGTTTCAGGACAGTTTACTAATCCCAAGCCACTGTGATATCAGCCAGTGTGTATAAAAGAGCATAAAAACCAAGGTCCAAAGGCTTGAGTCCAAATCTAGACTTTACTAAATAGTAAGTATATAGGCTCATACTAGCCATTTAATCCCCAACATCAGTCTCTTTTCTCATCTGTAACATATGGGAGAATAATAATTGCTGTTTTCCTAACTATTAGTTAGGTTGGAATAGTGCAAAAGTAACACTAAAAGGTTGTACTGCTTGAATTATTTCATTTGATTTAATATTATCATTTGAATTAGCAATGCTTTATTCTGGAATGAATATTTAACATCACTAGGTGAGATATTCTTATTCGTTCCTTGCTGCTGGGCATTGGGCAAGTTATTCAATCTTTCTAAAACTCAGTTTCTTCATCTGTGAGATGGAGACAGATAGTCTCAACTTCATGTGGATATGGTGCTGATTAAAGGATGTGCAAGGTATCTCCTAGAAGATGCCAGCTAAACAGCAAATATTTTTCTTTTTTTTCAACTAGTTGATTTTAGTGATTGAGCAGCTCAATCATTGACTCTCAGTTTATTCCTTCACTTCAGTACAAAACAGAAATATCTATCGCAATAACTAATATTCACATTAACAAACAGCATTGAAGCCATTTGAAAGTAACCTCAGAACTTCAAACAATGTGTTTTGAAGATCAATATTTACATTACTCTTTCTTAAAAAAAATTAATTAAATGCAAATGTCAGATTTTTCTATCAGAAAACTACATCAAGTTGACTTCTATGGCTCATTTTAACTGTGTGACAATAACAATTTGATTTTTAAAAAAAGACCTTGCTTTAAATGCAAATTTAATAAAGAAACAAATAAGTTAAGTAAGTTAAAGATTACCTGTTTCAAAATGCCTGCTGCCATTTCATGGCTACAGTCAAAGATTACATGGAACTCCTTGCCTCTTTTCATTTCCTTTAGTAAGGGTTTTGCATCCTTTGTATCGGCAGGTAGTTGACGGATTTTAAGCCGAAGATTGTACCGTGATGGAGCTTTGATGAGCTCCTGCAAACGAATGAGACCTTTAATGAAAAAGGGAGGAAAAAGAATATTAGAGAAAATACAGAGTAGGTCATAGAATCACAGAACATTCTCACTACAAAGCCTGATTTTCTTGACCCCATATATGTGCATTTCATGACGAGACCATTGAAATTCCTACTTCCTAACTCTAGATCCTGTTATTTTTGTTAAAATGATCATTTATCAAATTCTTTAAAGTATTTTTCAAATTATGAAAGCTATACATAAGTTAATGCAAATAATTTAAATAAATACAAGGATATAGAGCAAAATAGTCTCCCTTTGTACTCCAATTCTGCTCCCACAAGGTTGTCATAGTTAATAGCTTATAAATATTATTCTTCCATACATTTTCTATGCATTTCCACAGATAAACATAGAGTTTTCTTTTGTTTTGTATTATTTTGCATTTTACATTAATAGTTTGTGACTATGTCTTAAAGGTCGTTGTAAATCAATGACTATTGTTCTAGTTTGTCCACTTAACACTGTATTTTATTTTATTTATTTTAATTTTTTAATTTTTTTATGTTTATTTATTATTGAGACAGAGAGAAACAAAGCATGAATTGGGGAGGGGCAGAGAGAGAGGGAAACACAGAATCTGAAGCAGGCTCCAGGCTCTGAGCTATCAGCACAGAGCCTGACGGGGTGGGGGGCTCGAGCCCACAAACCATGAGATCATGACCTGAGTTGAAGTCAGGCACTCAACCACCTGAGCCACCCAGGTGCCCCAACACTGTATTTTATAGTGGACATAATTTCTGTTATTATCTCCAGTGTTAGAAACTATGGTTACTTTTGTTTTTGTTTACAAGTAATAGTCTAGTAATTTGGTATATATGTAAGAGTAAAAAAAACTTTCTTTAATAAAATACACCCTAAGCAGTAGCCTGAACCATAATTAAATTATTTAAAGAAATAAAACATTTTTGTATTGTTTGTTAGATATAATGTTAACTCCAGGAATAAATACAACCATACACATTATTAGTAAAGCAAATATTTTCCTAGAGAAGTAGCTCCTGATTGTATATTTCAAAAATATATCAAACTAATAGACACATGTTGAATAGGTCATAGGACTGTTAGGCATTTTTAAATAACAGAGATATACCATCAAATTTATTTTTTCATACGAACTTCAAGTCATGAAACCCCTTCAAGAACTCATATAAAAGACCCAACAGATTAAAAAGTGTGATTAAAAAAAAAAGTTCTATCTTGGAACAAATGAAACAATTTCCTTGTTTCCTCCTCCTACTCTTCTTTCTTATTTAACTTTTTTTGCCCATTTCATCTCTATATTTTTCTCTATTTCTATCTTCCCTGAAGACCTACCTTCATAAATATTAGTATGACAAACAATAATAAAAGAATATATTTGTAAATAACTGATCTTGAAATATATTTCCGTGAGTATGTATTTGTGTGGAAACTGGAAATAATAGGAATAAAAATATATATTATTGTGAGTAAAAAAAAAATCTGTGTATTAAAATAACATATGACCCAGAGAGTAAAGTCTAATNTTCAATTTTTAAATGAATAGGTCTTATACATGTAATGCTATATACATTTTAATATGTTGCAACATAGTTAATAAAATTAACATGACTAGTTTTCATTTCATCTGCAAACAAGACATACAATGTAAAAAACATGTAAATTTACAAGTATATCTAGTATCTTTTGTATTTAAAATACTGTCCCATAAAATTTACTTTATCATTTTTTTAGAATTTTGTCATTTAAAATTCTACAAATAATTTTTGCATAAATTACACAGTATACTGAAGTTATCTTATTTCATTTTATAAATTTAAATGTTTATTAACTATATTAAAATAAATATTACATAATTAATTGATATTAAATGCACCCACTAAACATAATGTAATTCAGTCCAGAGAATTAATGTGCATATAATGAGTAAAGATGTTAGCTTGAGTTAAACAAAGGTGAAAACAAATATTTGAATTTATAACAAGAGTGCTTACAGTAATTACTCCAAGAGAGTGACATCCAAGTTACTACCTGACTAAAAAGAGCAAGAGTGGAAGGAATAGATAAAAGAAAAAGAACAAGAACAATATTTATACTGGCAGGGGAGTGAGAGAGCATGAGCAAAGAATCTTAAGAAGCAAGGAAGAAGAGGTGAAAGTGTAATTTAAGGGGGCATGAGGCTGCTTAAGAAGTCCATGTAAATTACTTTAGAGTTGAGGTCTTAAGGGTGGTGGAAAGTGCCCACTTGGAATCTGTATTTTAAAAAAAAATAACTCAGATTTTCTTTATGGAGGACAGACAGAAGAACTAAAACTGGAGGAATAAAGAGTTAGAAGGCAGTTGTAATAATGCAGGCTAGAAAGCACAAAAATGTGTGTATAGAGCAAGATGGTAGGGGGAGAAAGAAGCGGATGCACCAGAAAGAGATTTTTTAAAAAGTACTGATGGTACCTGGTGAGAGAGAACACTGAGTCAGGGAAATTTCCCAGATTTCTGGCTCGGGCAGCTAGTTGGGGAGAGTGCTTCCACTGAGCAGGAGATCATGGGAGGATCAGGTCAACTGAGGGTTCAAAATAAGGGGAGTGACCAGCCATGTCAAGGGTTGCTAGTAAACAAAGAAATAATAGTAAACACTTTAAGAAAGTTGTTTATTAAATTTAACTAGATCATTGATGCCCCAGGCAAGGACAGTTCTACTAGGGAGGTGGGGATAGATTGTTGTGCCATTAGTAGGAGCAGGAGGGAGGGAGGAGCAGATGCCCCTCAAAATCATCTCCATGTATTTCCATAGTGTAGCTTAGTGCCCGTACTAATCACATCTAATATCCTTGTAGGAAAGTATCAGTCCCTTCCTAACTCATCATCAGACTTGAGTTCAGTAACAGATCTGCGGGATGCTTTAGCTTTCACATCTATTAAATGAGTTTTATCTTGATTAACAGTTTTCAAAGTAAAGTTCACACATGCCTGGACTCTTTTGGCGGGGAGGTCCCTGAGGTCCAACTATTTTAATAATAATACATAATAATACTAAAGCTTTTTTGCTTTCATTCTCTCCCACACTGGCAATGGAGTGTTCCAGTAGAGGTTATGAGACACAGATGATGTTACAGCAGATTGAATGAGGAAGCAGATATGAAAATCCTAGCCTTCTTCCTTTAAGTCAACTATTAAAGAAACTTATGAAAAATTACAAATGTTTTTTAGAGATCGTTAATATTAAGAATGTAAGATGATATAAAAACCAAAAAGTCTAAGAATTACTGATTGTATTGTCTCTAAATGTTTCCTAGCTTGGATTTTCTATTATTCTCATAAAATATCTATATGATCTAATAACAACTTTTGCTGAATAAAGAAAAAAAGCTATCCTTCGTTTACTTATCTTACAAGATTTAATGCAAGAATTCAAATATAAATTTGGGGGATTTAGTCTATCATAGTAGAAATAGCCTGGGTGTTGGTTGGAATCTTAGTTCAAAAGCATATGATCTGTATGACTTTGTGCAAGACATTCTATCTCTCTCTGCTTTGCTTTCCTCTTCTACATAATAGGATAAAAGCATGTAAGTATTAACATACAAAGCACCAGAAAAGGAACTGTCACATATTAGCCTCTTAAAGAGTGGCAGTTGTCAATATTGTTATTTTGGCAAAGATTAGGAAGATTATAGTAATTTTTCTTTTAAAAAGTGTTGGTTATTAAATCTGTTCTTGGAAGTTATTTTGGCACTAATTTTGACTTAAAACCTAACGGCATCAAAATCTTAATAAAAATTTTAAGAGATTAACTCATTACCCAAGAAAAAGGAGTTACATAGTTACAGAATTCATCCAACAGTTTTGAATTGAAAAATCTCAAGTGGCTAAAAACAGAAATTTTCTGAAGGATAAAATCCACAAATTGTATTTGCAGAATTTATCCTAAGTATAAATACTGGCAAATATTTTCAAGTCTCTTAAGGACTCATGTGGATGGTCCATTGAGCCATCAGGTACAATAAATGTTTACTTATTCTCTTCACACATGTATATCCCTGCTGTCATTAATGTAACAGATTTCAGTTTGCCAGCTTCCCTGAGGATTAGTACCGAAGAGCTAAAATAAAAAAATATATATAAATAAAAACAACTGCTACTAGTAAGAACTACCATCTCCTACTTGAGAATTAGAGTGAAGTTTTGCTTATTCATTCATTCAGTGTATATTTCCTGCACGTCTACTATGTGTAAAACATTGTTTCATGGGTAAATATAATGATTGCAATAATTGTATTTATTCTGTCTTGAACTTCATGAGATAACCTTTGACTTTGGCTTTTTTTAAAACATAAAAGTTATTTTTATAAAGCTTTTCACGTTAAGATTTTGGAATAAAAGTAGTTCAGCATTCCAATCAGAGGACAGAAATCTAGAGAGTTGTTTGAATACTGAGAGTAGAAACATGATTTTTAAATTTGGCTTTTCACCATTTCCAGTACCACATGCTCAGACTTCTTTCTTGGCTTCTAAGCCTTCATTGCTCTATCCTATGATATTGTTTTTCCATTCTAGATCCTTTGCCTTCTCCATTTTCTGGCAATTACATATAAATCTCTGATTGTTGTTATTTAGAACAACTGGGAAGACTGAGAGAGGACTGACAAAAAGGAAGAAGTATTCAAAATATCCAAAGAATGGATGTTTTCCCACTTTATTTAATGAGTCATTTAATGGCATCCCTGCAATTTAATGTATGTGGATGAGGTTTTTATCAATGGGAAATGAGTTTAAACAGCAGGAATGCCTAATTACAATACTGGGTATGTCTTTTCCTCTGTGGATCTCTATTGATCTTCCTACTTCCCCCAATATTCCTCTGCAAATTATCATGTTCTAAAAAATTCCAATCTCAGAAAAGATTACCCTAATCACATTCATCATATATTAAATATGTATGTTTTGTAAAATAAAATAGGGAAAAAAGTAGGCTTCTTAAAATAATTGGGATGCTTTACACGTGGTCATTTCCTATGATTCGTTGGTCAAAATGGAGAAATAAAAAGGAACCCATCTATGAGATGAAATAAAAGGATGAAATTTATTGTGCTGAAAATGTGGTTAATACAAATAAATTTTCAAACAACAATTTTCAGAAATGTAGTATATTTTAACAAATTTGACACTTGCTGAAGCTATTTAATGAAAGAGTAGAATTATAACTCCTTAAAACAATCTTTTAATTAAAATGCCTTCTCTTTCCCTAATGTAATTAGTTGATGTAATGATAATAAAAGAGAAACAATCTGCACAGATGGGTTCCTGAAAATCTTCTAACAAAAAAGAGCACCACATTGCAATTATCCCTTTATTTTGGTAGATGAGTAACATTCTATTCTCTTTAATTTCTTCACTGAGTACATTCTTTTTAACCTTTTTCTACTTTCAGATATTTTACAGTCACTGAAATCAAGGTTTATCTTAAGCTAAGAGGGGACAGAGGTCTGAAATGCTCTTTTCAGAAGGTGCCATCAATTCAGCTTTTAAGGAGAATCCAGAAGGAGCCATTTATGCACACTCCAGCTGGCACTTTCTTAAAGAGATCAATCACACTGCCTCTCTGCAGGACCGTCCTCCCCTAGCCCCAGGAAGGGAGTCCCAAGTTTCCTCCTACACCCAGGTATCCACTTCAGCAGCCACACAAACTAGAGTTTTGCCACCTGGCTCACTCATCAGGCCTATTTATCATTTCAGTTAATGTGGTCTTTGTGCAGGCCAGACCTCTCCCCTACCCTTCAAATGCATTGTATAATGGACTATACAAGAATGACTCATCCACATTCAGTGTTTTATCATCACCCCCACCTCCTTTTTTCAGTTGAGAAAAGAGAATTCATTGAGAAACCAAACATTTCAAGGAGGTTTTTTTTTTCATTAGAATGTTTAATTTGTGCCACAGAGAGTTTTAAAGAAAACTAAATAAAATATCTGTACCAGTTATGGAGTTTTCAGTCTATGCTAACGTTTTAAGTGTAGACAAGGGAGCTGACCATAATAAGAAAATCAGAAGTGACTTAGACAAGAGAAGTAGATTGCCATTGAAAAAAATTCTGTCTCCAAATTTTTGCCTGCCTTCCTCTCCTTGGAGATGAGGTAGATTTGTTTATCAGTACAGGGAAAATAGAAAATAAAGAAAATCGGAATCTAGAAAAAGAAGGGAGAAGAGAAAGGGAAGAGGAAAAGAAATTTCCAAAGTGGTTTTCACCTTCTTAGAAGAAAGAGAGAAAGCTACAGGGAGTAAAATTAGAGGGCTGGTCTCCTGGGAGGAAAATCTTCAAATCCTAATAATAACCTTACAGAGAGGGAATGCCTTCTTTCTTTTTGAAATTTGCTGTATCTTTAAAGTATGCTAGAGCCTGATGTATTCAAAACTCAAAACACGTAAAAACACTTAGCATGATATATTGGAAACCAAGTAGCAAATGAGTTTCAATTTACATGTCAAGGTCAATTGACTGTCCCTGGCTACCTGCAGCATTGTGTGAAAAATGTTTTTGAGACCAGTTCTGGGTTCAGGGGCTTATTTCAATAAGGGATTTCAACCTGAGCGAGGGGGTAGGCAAAGTGGTCTACCAACGGTTATCCTTTTATTAAGATCCCCTCCTTACTAATTAGTGTCATCAAATCCTATCCATGATATTGCTTTATTGATGGCAAAGCCTTTTTATGCTTCAGAATGGAATATAATACAGTGCATACTATACATTTCAGGCACCATACTCTCTATATGAAGGCAGGGCCCTAAGTTCAACCCTGAACCACGAAGCACTCAAATAAGTAGAATCCAAACAGGAATGCAGACACTTACAGCCTCCTGAAAACATTTAAAAAGCATATAAATTTATTGTCTAAAGCAACTTATTAAAATTCTATATTGTTTCTTCTTCTCAAACACCCCCAAATCCTGAAAACTTGCTTTGACACATAACACATATGTGTATGTGCATTTGTGTCTGCACACACAAAACCAGGCTCCTGTGCGTGCACAAGCGCGCGCGCGTGCACACACATACGCACACACACACCTCTCTTCTGTTTCTATTTCTCTGGGAAATCTTATTTATTTCTGCTCTGACTTCTCCCCACAGGATAATCTGGCCATGGTGTTTCTATTCCTTCTACTCTGTTCCCATTTATAAAGTCCATACCACATATGCTCATAATACTGATCTAGCAAAACAAAAGGCTCCTAGAAAGACCCAAGTAGGGAAGTCATAAACTGACAAAACTGAATAATCTTTAGCAGGTAAATCATGGAGAAAGGCTGAAACTTTTCAAACACATATGCAACCTTTTCATAAGTCATCCTTATATGTTGTGTCATGATGCCAAATTTCTGAACCATATGTGGCGTGGCAGTCTGCATCAATCCTACCTTATTAACTTTCTACTAAATGACTATGGATGATATTTCAATTTTCCAAATTTTAGTTTTTTCATCTATAAAAATTGACTATAATTACCATACAGAAAAAAAATCAAATGAGCTAATTCATACAAATCATTTAGTACTGTGCCTGACACATATTCACACTTCTCACTGGTTTCTGGTAATTAACTTCTCTCCTGGAACTCAAAAATCACTGTGTGTGTGTGTGTGTGTGTGTGTGTGTGTGTGTGTAAGAGAGAGAGAGAGAGAGGAAGAGAGAGAGAGAGAGAGAGCAGACAATGTATTTTTCAGACTCTGTCTGCAATCTTATGAGTTGTCTCTATCAAAATCTCTTCACTTCAAACATCTAAGTAAATCCTGCTTCCTGCTAGGAACCCAATTAATACTCCATCTATATGCCAATAACTCCCAAATTGATATCTCTTGCCAGACCTCCTTCTTGAACTCTAGAGTCCTAAATTCACTTTCCTATTTGACAATTGAGTAGTAAAAAATTAACCTTGCCAAAGAGAGGTCTGGCCTTTGTTATTGGCTCTCTAAGCGCTTGGACTGTCCTGTCTGATAAGAGTTTCTTTGGATAGCCTAACAATGTGATTTATGGTAGGGACTTTGGGTCATGAGGTGTCAGCTCAGCCTCTGGATGGAGCTGGAGACTATAGGTCAGCCATGTTTACATGACCACCTCCAGTAAAAACTCTGGACATCCATTGCTCACATGAGCAATACCCCATGCATATTGTCACTCACTGTTGCCTGCCTAAAAAAGTTAGCAGTATTCCGCAAGTCAAGTTGTTGGAGGAAGACAACTGGAATCTCTGGGTGTAGACCCTCTCCTGGACTCTGCCTCATATGCTTCTTCTCTTGGCTGACCTAAATCTGTATCCTTCTGTTGCTATAAATTGTAACAGCGGGTATAACAGCTTTCAGTCATTCTGAGAGCTGTTCTAGTGAATTAACAAACTTGAGGGTGATATTGGGGACTTGAGATTGCAGTCAGTGTCAGAAGCAAAGGTGGTCTTGGGTCTTCTGAATAATGCAACATCTCTACTTTGACATATAGTAAATAATACATAATATTCCAAAATTGGCTCTTCATGTCCTCTGCCTCCAAAACTGTTCCTCCCTCAGTTTTCCCCACATAGTATAATGGCAACTGTTATCATTCCAGTTACTGAAGCCCAAAACCTTAGTGTTACCTTCGATCAGCTCTTGCTAGCATACCTTACATCCACACTATTAGAAAATCCTTTTCTACCAACTCTTACTGCTTCCAATACACTGAATTGAGCTATTATGATCTCACAACTGCATTATTCTAAAAACCTCCTGACTAGCACTGCCCTTACACATTTTTATGTCTATGTGTTTCTAGTACCAGTCTATAATCTATCCGGCTTATTTCATAAGTCTGGTGAGTACAGTGATCCAGAACTTTTAAGATAGTCTGGTAGGGATGAAGAAGGCAGGAACACACAGGACAGTTTTAGTACGTGCCTGGATGAGAGCAGTTAGGTGGAACTCTGCTGAGTGGCCACTGAAATATGGAGTCCTTAGGCTCAACTCAATTCCAAATAATTGAATCAATTCACAAAGAATTCCAAAGCATGAGGCATATTACAACAGTGGCTTATAATTCTCTGGGACAAGTAGAGGGAAACTACTACCCTGTGCTTGAGGATGGGTCCAAGCTGCGAGACTAGCTTCACCCCACCTCACAGGGCTCCTACCTGGTAACAGCCTGCTTCAGAAAATGCACTGAACTGAGGTGTTACATGGAGTATATCTATGAGTCCTGGAAGGCAGAGGCTGCCAGCCTGACTATTACTTCCTAAGTCAGTACCAAAATATGTTGTCCCTGTTTCTTCTCTCACTGCTATGAGAAAAAGAAATTACGTCATTATTAGAAAGCAAAAAGTGCTTTTGACCACGCAAGGCTAAAAGTCTGTGGCTGCTATAGCCTTGAAGTCTACGTTCAATATGTGCTAAGGTCAATTTTCTATTTAGAATGCTGCCATTTATGAGGAGCCAATAGAATAAATGTTGTACTTGTATTTGCTTACTGTTATTACAATTTGCTTGCATCTAATTCATGAGAGGATAAGCACGTTAGTGACTGATTTCCAGCCATGGCAACTTAAGTGCTGTGCTTATGATCGGGGTGCCACAGTCATGGAAAGTGGCTTTGTCCCAGGCTGACCCAGCCCCAGGTCCGTCCCATGATCTGATTTCTCTTTGTCCTATTCATACAGATGCTGAATGTGGGCCTATGCCTGGTATAATGAGGTAGGGCACGCAAAGAGCTGGGCAGTTTAATGAGAAGGTAGTCGTTTTTGTCAGAACTCTCTTGGTAATCTGTGCAGACCTAATTCACACTGCTCTGAACAAAAAGGGAACTCAGTGCATCCTGTAACTGAAAATAAACTCCAGGCATAGTTGGAGACAGGAATTCTTCCCCTGTTGCTCTGTTCTCTCTTCCTCTGTCTGTGTTGCCTGTTACTCTTTAACATTTTCCCGCTTGATGGCACAGATAACCAGTAGGATTTCACACTTCTAAACAGAGATTTTCATCCAAAATTATGTCAAAATCCACAGAAGGAGTCTGTCTGGCCCAGATTGGGATTATTTTGGTGAGACCAGAAGAGTTGAAGTTAGATGGATCAGTGGGTTGCAAAAGAGAAAAGGGAGTCTTACCTGAACTATAGAGACTAAAATGATTCCCTCAAAGAGATTCTGGACAAACATACAAACCACACAACCCAGAAATGCATCATAACAATGTTTTAGAAACTCCCTTAAAAGAAAGTACTTTGATTTGTGACCAGAGGTTGGTTATATTTTGATTCAATGGTTGTTTACAATTAAAGTCACTTTACTATTTTTCATCAAATGGGGGCTATTTTAAAAGCCTCAGAGATAGAGTCTCTAAGTGCATAGTAATTAGACCAGGGAAACAAGCACAGGTCAGGAACGTCCTAAGCAAACCAGGGGTTCTGTCCAGTCTTCCTACTTCACAGGATTCTCCGTCCTTCTTCAGAGCTACTTCATNTTGTTACTCTTTAACATTTTCCTGCTTGATGGCACAGATAACCAGTAGGATTTCACACTTCTAAACAGAGATTTTCATCCAAAATTATGTCAAAATCCACAGAAGGAGTCTGTCTGGCCCAGATTGGGATTATTTTGGTGAGACCAGAAGAGTTGAAGTTAGATGGATCAGTGGGTTGCAAAAGAGAAAAGGGAGTCTTACCTGAACTATAGAGACTAAAATGATTCCCTCAAAGAGATTCTGGACAAACATACAAACCACACAACCCAGAAATGCATCATAACAATGTTTTAGAAACTCCCTTAAAAGAAAGTACTTTGATTTGTGACCAGAGGTTGGTTATATTTTGATTCAATGGTTGTTTACAATTAAAGTCACTTTACTATTTTTCATCAAATGGGGGCTATTTTAAAAGCCTCAGAGATAGAGTCTCTAAGTGCATAGTAATTAGACCAGGGAAACAAGCACAGGTCAGGAACGTCCTAAGCAAACCAGGGGTTCTGTCCAGTCTTCCTACTTCACAGGATTCTCCGTCCTTCTTCAGAGCTACTTCATCACCTGCAGTGTTACTGACCCACCCCCAGTGGGACAGGCCCGCCCCGTTATTCAATTCTGATGACCACACTGCAGGCTCCTTTGTCTCCAGACAATCCTGCTCAGATGTACACCTGTCTTTCTGTCGCTCTATCCGCCCTCTCAGCTTGTGATAACCCAACTTCCACTCTCCAGACAGGGGCTGATTAGCTAGCTTGCTGTTGTTTAATCCCCACTCGTGTCCAGGTCAGTGCAGTTATGAAGCCACAAATGATCCTTCACAGCTCTTATTTTGGCTCTGTCCCAGGATTCTGCTGTTACTGGGGTTATGCTGCCACTTAATTCATCAAATATGATTTAAAATTGACACTGATGAAGCAGATTAAGACGCTTTATGCAGTGGGCCCACAACCAGCAATACTTACCAGAACTATGCCAGGTAAAACGAGTCTCTTCAGGAGCTCAAATTTTATTTTATATTTTGTCCCAGAAAATAATACCATTAACCCCTAATGCCTTCAGCAATTATTGCTCATTGAGCATACAGCTTCTCATATGAATGGTTGAAAAGATGTTAATATATCATAAATATGTGGCAGCATGTCACAAGTGCTTTGAATTGTGAATGCAGAAGCAAGATATAAACAGTANGCTCATTGAGCATACAGCTTCTCATATGAATGGTTGAAAGATGTTAATATATCATAACTATGTGGCAGCATGTCACAAGTGCTTTGAATTGTGAATGCAGAAGCAAGATATAAACAGTAGATGTTTGCCATCTAGGAGATTATGGGATAGAGGGGAGAGAGACATGCAAATCATTTTCTACAATGTAGTATATAATAGTGTGAGTATCTCTAAAGTGCAATAGATGTGGTGGGGATAGAATGCTTAACGGGGGTAACCATTTGGTAAGTGGAAAAAAAGGGATGCACTTGTAAAAAAGAGGAAAGTTGATGTACAAAACATAATCCTATGAGGGGTGCCTGGGTGCATCCCTTTTTTTCCACCTACCAAAAGGTTACCCCTGGCCAGGCATTCTATTCCCACCACTTCTATTGCACTTTAGAGATACTCACGCTACTATATATCACATTGTAGAAAATGATTTGCATGTCTCTCTCCGCACTACCCATAATCTCCTAAAAGGCTCTTAACAGTTTTGCTATATGAAAACGCATTTGGACCTTCTTGGACAATTGAAGGAAACTTGAACTTGAAACTTAGGGGAAGAGATGGGCATTGAATAAATAACTTAAAGCCAGAGGCACCCTGAAAACTTATTTTTTATTAGAATTAGAAGTGAGAATCACTGATTTATCAGCCTTAGCTATAGTTTTTATACTATACAGGGGCTAAAGTTAGTAACACTAGGACACTCAATTCTGATACATGTACAATTCCAACTTCTTGATAAAATTTAATAGTACAATAAAAATCATGACATTGTTAAGGAAAGGCTGAAAGTAATACATGCAGGGTGAAGAGCTGAAACTAGAAAGATTTTAGGGAAGAGGTAAATAAAGGAGTGGTTTGCACATAGAGAATGGTCCAGAAGGCAGAGGTTATGGCAGAACCGTTGCCAGACAGGTGGTACAGAAGCTTAACTGAATCTATAACCAGACCTCATGCATGAGATATATTGACACCTCAGGTGCGTGGGAGGGAAGCCAGTGTGAAATGGAAGTAGCATGGCTGAGGTAATGCAGTAGTGGGATAGCACTTCCTCCCATATTGAAACCTAAATCCAAATCATAAACTTTGTTTAATGTGGGCTGGTGTTGATCTTGCATGTAACAAAGTTGAGTGAGAAATAGCTGTGAGAAGAGTGGAGTAGCAGTGGATGGTGTATAATCTCACTCTCCAGCCATTCAGGCACTAGAGATACCAGGCCAGCTACCCAAACTGTGGAAAAACTCTTTTAGTTGGAGATATAAATGTAGGCATCAGAGTAACAGAAAGAGTAAATCTGAAGGTTAGGACTCTAGTCAAATTAGTTGTAATTCAGGAGCAATCAGTTTTTAATTCCACCAGAAGACTGGGGAAAATGTAAAACACAACAAAATAAACAAACAGACATCAGGATCCCAGTTGTAACATGGTGTACTTGTGGGGGTGAGAAAGTCACTGTTAGATACAATGACCTTGATTTAGAGTAGAAGATGAACTCTAAACCCAACTTGTATGAAGTCAGGGCTTATGTTAAGCTATCTGGCTTGGTATTCACAAATTTTAATATTAAGTATTTCTTCGATTTATGATAATCATTTATTAGGCAGCTGCTATGTAACTGACCTTATTGTAAGTGCATGGAATTCCATGAAAATGAGGATTATAGAAGCCTTGCAGTTCAATGGGGGTGAGGAGGGTAGACCATAAACCATTAGTTGCAGTACGCTGTGATAAGTACTCCCATGTGGGAAGTGGAGAGGCAGGGACAATTTTCTGGTGAGAGATGTTTTATATGAAATTTTTTTAAATGCAAATGTTTTGCTTTTATTCTTTTTTAAATTTTTTAAATATTTTATTTATTTTTCAGAGATAGAGACAGCATGAGCAGGGGAGGGTCAGAGAGAGAGGGAGACACAGAATCCGAAGCAGGCTCCAGGCTCTGAGCTAGCTTTTAGCACAGAGCCCGACATGGGGCTCTAACCCACAAACTGTGAGATCATGACCTGAGCCAAAGTCGGATGCTTAACCGACTGAGCCACCCAGGCACCCCGTTTTATATGAAATTTTAAAGAACCATGAGTTAAACAGGCAAAGACGGGGGCTTGACTCTTGGAAGAAAAGAAAAATACGCAGAGGGAATTTAATGTGCAAAGGTATTGGTAACAGCATGCGGAGGCTGGAGAAATTCAAATAGTTGTTAGTCTACTGTTGAACACAAAGGAAATAAGATGGTGAGAGATGAGGAGGGAAAGGTAAGCAAAGGCTATGCCCCTAGGTAGGCTAGGACGACCACTCAGAAAATCAGAACAAGATAGGTAAGTAAGTAAGGAGTCTGGGGTATATGTTGCCAGGTGAAACTTTGAAGAATGAAGCAGGTATAATGTTCTGAGTGGGTAATTTGGTATAAAATAAATGGCAGCTGCCTGGGGCAAGCCATGATGACAGAGGTCTGATAGAGTGAGTCAGTTACATAACCTCAATGTGGTGTCCTTCCACGGGCAAGCTCTGTAAATATTTATAACCTTAAGGCAACTTTCTGCACATTTGGATGTTTTCCCAAAGAAAACCTACAAGCGCAGATTCTATCCAAAAGTTAGTGGCAGAGAGAGAGGGGAGAAGATTTATATAGAAGACAAACCCAAGTCTCTCTTCTTAGTTATGTGACACAACGTCTCCTTCCAAGCATGTTAGGCTCTTCACTGCGTACATTGTCTATGTCTTCCCTCTTTCCAGTGGCGAACATGAATCTACCTTACCTCTGTCAGTCTTAGGGACCAGCTGACAGAGAGTGCTGGAGGTCTATCAACCAAGTGGGCTTATTAAAGCAATCACAAATTGGGTGTCACCTTCAAGGAGACAGCTATGCTACCTGCTATGAAATATCACATTTCCTTCATATTGTTAGAATTGCCCACAATTCTCTCAGTCCCGCACTACCAAGTTTTTCTTCTCTACTGGCTTATTCTCTTCAAAATACCAGTTTATTGTTATTTAATTTCAAATAAATTTTCTCTTCACCTTAATTTCCCCAGTAGCTATCACCTCAACCTTCTGCTTTCTTTGGTAAGAAAGTTCCTAGGAAAGAGTTACATATATTCACAGTCTCTGATTCCTCACCTTAAATTCTCATTTATGCTCAGTCTAATCAGGATTTTGCCCCCATCACGCCACTGAAACTCAACAACTCATTACCAATGATCTCCAGGTTGCTAAATTCCATGGTCAAGTCTCAGCCTTCATTTCACTTGACATATCAACAATACAGCTCTCTGCTTCCTTGATAAGATTTCTTCACTAATTTCCAGGATACCCCATACCTTTGGTTTTCTCCTTCTCTTACAACCATCCCATCTCCCAGTCTTCTTTTAATTATTTACATTCAGTCCTACGGTGACCTCACCCAGTATCATGGTTTTAATACTACTCTCAATATTGCACCCCAGATCTACTAGATTTCCAGACTCCTATATCCAACTGCTTATTCAATTACATCTCTATTCAAATGTTAGTAGACACCCAAAACTTAACATGTCCAAAGCTGTACATTCAGTTCCATTCCCAGTCTTCCCAGAGTCAGTTGGTGGCAACTCCATTATTTCAAGTTTCACCTTAGAATATTTTCTTTACAAAACAAAAAAGAATATTTTCATTAACTGTAATGCTCTTCTCCACGTGGCTTGCTCTCTCATCTATTTTGACCACCCTATTTAAAATCACAGTCTTCTCCCTTCTACTTCATATTTCTCTCATATTGTTTCACTATTTCTTCTGTTGCACTTTCACCCTCTAATCTTCAATATACTTTATAATTCATGCGTTTATGGCACTACTTACTTATTCCCTGTCTTCTTCCACTAGAACATAAACTCCATGGAGGCAGGGATTTTGTCATTATTTCTTGGATGCATCTCAAATGATTAGAGCATGTCGAGTACGTGATAGATGTTCAAAAATATTTGTTGAGCGGATGAATGAATTACATGATCTTTAATCCCAAGGTGCTTGCAGGCCATTTGGGGAAATAAATTATATGTTGAAGAAAAGAATGTCTGCCAGGCAGAATGTGCCAAGTGATAAGTGAGTAGAATAGGCCCAAAGTGCTAGACATTGTTTTTTCTAAGGATTCAGAAGATTTGGCTCAATTTGAATAATTCATTCTGGGGGGAAAATTGATCATAATCTAGGAAAGTGAGGATGGGAGTAAAACATTTTAGATGAGAGCAATTTGGGGCCTCAATGCCATTGCATTTGTGAATTTAAAAGGAAGCTATTTGTTGCCAAAAAAAAAAAAAATACAAAAAGAGTTTGTTCCAACTGGAGGTCTCTTTCTTCTTTGTCTACAAAAGTGCAAAACAATACGCCACTAATGGGTCTTTTGGTTAATGCATATGCAGTGGTTGTTACTAGGTGCTAGGGGTGGGTATACAGAAGGAAAGAAAAAAATTGGTCTGTAATCGCCATTTCAAATCAGATTTTTTTTCAAGTCAGTTAACTGCAAAATAAAGAGGAAAGGGAATTAAATAGTTACTTAGAAACAAAAGAAAAAATGTAAGTGGGCCAAGGGAAAAGCTTTTAGCAAATGTGAAAAAAAATCACGCTGGCACTGATGATGGGCCACTTAGGAGTGATTATTTCTAATGGAGCAAAGAGGGGCAGTAGGTGTTGTGAGGTGCAGGCTAGAGTCTCCTCAAAGAGACCCTGGGCTTCCTGAATGTCACTTTCTCTCGGGGTCAGGGCTGACTTTCTGTCAATGCACCCTGACCCCTTCATCAGCTGTTCCTAAGCACAGCCAATTATGAAATGAAACCATTTTGGGTACAGCTTTTCTTTGTCTAGTGAGTATTTTTTCAGAGGCAGTTGAGGGCTAAACTGAAATGGAAGTGGATAGAATTTATCTTTGCCCTAAGAATCCCCTTTTATCCTTCCCTTCTCATCGGTGACCCCTCTAATGCTTCAGGAACCAAGTGGACCGCACACTTTTCCCTCTCCTGGCCAAAGAAAGGAAGATAGGTTTCTGATCAGTTAGCCTGACATCTTTACTAATTGGTTTCTAATGTTTCTTCTCTTAGATTCGTGTTTTAAACCTTTGCTCTTCAGTTGTGATCTAAAAAAATTCTGTCTACTCTGGAAGGTTAAGGAAAATTTAAACATCTCAATTAATTCTAAGAATGGAGTCCAACCTGCTTTCAGGTTGCTTTGGTCAAAGGAAATGGTAATTTGTCTGTCTGGGTCTCCCAGGAAGGCCTGTTGTAAGGAATTTATCAAGAAGCACTGAATCAGTTTTCACGTCAGGAGGCATTCCTGGAAGATTTAGGGATGGCAAGAAGACTCTTCTGGGCTTTTTTGCTCTCACTTGCAGCCCTAAGGTGTGGTCTCTGCTCAGACTTGGTATTGACGACCCGCTTGTACCTTCTTCCTCCTCATTTATAAACCTTCCCTTTATTCCCTTCCTCAGCCACCTAGTATCAGCCATCAATGATCCAATGGTCTTACTCTGGGCTTTCTCTCTTGACTCTTGGCTGATATCGTCTCTGATTTCTTAACCCTGTCCTAAAGCACGGTGACCCCACTGGTACCTTGATCATTTTGTAAACTCATTTGCATGTTTGCTGTAAATCTTAAATGGCCAAGTTCATTATAGGAAGGATGTCCAGAGTGGTTTGGGAAGGAGATACAGTTCTAGTAATTTATGAGACTACAGATGGAAGCTCAAATCCAGTCCACTTATACTTAGACAGAAGTGATCGCTGAAAGTCAGGGCTGATTATCATCTAGTAAACATTTCTAAGCAGTATCAGCTTTTGGTGGCCGCCCATGAGGAAATTAGTTGTTAAACACTGTTAACATTACCCCTATTAACCTATTGTGGCCCACAGGTAAAGTGGTAGAATGGTAAAGCATGGACTTTAGATTCAGCCAGACATGGTTGACTAATGAAATCTGTGATCTTGGACAAGTTACATAACTTCTTTACTTCTTCCATGCTCTCCATGATTTCTCTGTGCTTCCTGCAAGGATTTGAATAATATGGCAGGAATAAAATACGTATCACAGTTTCTGAAGCTATTCTTATTTTATTTATTTGTTTGTTTGTTTTTATTCCAGAACCTGCACTATCTCCTTAGAGGGAAGTAAGAGGAGGGAAGGAAGTAGTTAGAAAGGAGCTTCTGGAAAGAGAATTGTTCTGACAATTCAGTTCTTTTAGTCCCTATAATTTTAAAAGCATAATTACTATTATCTCAAACAGTAAGTGCAGAGAATCATAGTTGATAAACAACCCTTATAGCTTTGAACTCAAGCCTTAGTTTATCATGTAAATCTCTATTAAGGACACTGAATAGCAATGGTACGATTATCTTGACATAACTTACAAACTAAAAAATAGTTTTAAAGGCAATTTTCATATCTATTTCTCAGTGAAATCATAATATCTCAGTGAAAATTTATCTATATAGATGTGAGGGAATCAAATCTGCAATTTGTGGTTTCTGGTGATTTAATAGAATACCAGAGTAGATCTGGAAGAATATGGATGAATAATTTATGTAATCTTTGGTCTAATTCAAATACCAAATATGTTCTTTATTTTTGTACCTCCAGAATCTAGAATGGTGTCAGGCACTTAGTATGTGACTAAAAAATGTTCATGTTACCAATGAATAGAGATACTGCCAGCCTTATCATAATTGTACTGAGCCTATGTCTATTAGTTTCTAGGTTACAGACAGACTTCTAAGCTCTACATTTTTAAAGTTGTAGTCTAACTTTATCATAAATCTGTGATGTATTTAACAATAAACAATGCCTAGGAATATACTAGGAAACACCAGAGGGTCTTCATCAGGAGTGATGTTGCCTTCAGGGGACATCCGGCAATATCTGGAGATATTTTTGATAGTCAGAACTAGGGGTGGGGAATGCTACTGGCATTTAGTGAGTAGCAGCCAGGGATGCTGCTAAACATCTTACAATATACAGGACAGTTTCCCACAGCAAAGGATTATCTGGTCCCAATAACAAAAGTATCAAACTGTGGCCTAAGCAATGGATATTTGAAACTGGCACTTAGCATGTGACTATGATATATAATTCTGCCTTCTGCTTCCCATGCTGAATGCCTTATGTACTCATCCATAAGATGTCTGTTCCAGCCATTTAGGTAGATTTTCTATTATCTAACTTTACTTTGCCTGCCCTTTTACAATATGGCAGAAGCTATTCATTTTAAGTAAAAAAAAAAAAAGCAAATGACTGAATGAGCTGTATGAGAGACATTATGCATCCTTTTTACAGTGACAGTCTGCTGTCTCAGATATAATCTTTATCCTCTGTAAAACTAGAGATGCTATATGCCATTAACTCATGGCTGCTTATCTCCTATTTTTGATTGTCTGGCTGCAGTTCTGTAATCTCATAAAGCAAACCTGGCTTAATGTGCACTTCTCTAGCTTACAAGAAAACTTTGGGTCTTCAAAAATGCATATAGTGCAAAAGTTGCAAAGATCGTATGCTAATACTTCTGTTTAATGCTTTCTGTAGACTTTAGTGCTTCTCCAACTGGAGTCAACTGTTT
Organism: Crocuta crocuta; assembly: GCF_008692635.1. Lineage (NCBI taxonomy): Eukaryota > Metazoa > Chordata > Mammalia > Carnivora > Hyaenidae > Crocuta > Crocuta crocuta. Next base: position 608,354 of record NW_027529449.1, read on the forward strand.
ACATCAGAGCATAGTCATGCAGAGATATGCATAGATAGACTCTGGACTCCAGTTTATCTTCAGATACTAAGTCCCTCCTTACCTGTCAATACATGTAGAAGTCTATGTAACTTTGTCATCACCCTTTACTTGTGGTTTGTTGGTTTTTCCTTTTTTATGTCTGTTGTGAGAAGGTAGAGAGTTGTAATGAACAGCATGAATGCCAGATTCAACACTTGGGGTTCAGATCCTGATTCTGACACTTAGTAGTACTTAAACTTGGAATATTTCTTAATGTCTTTATAATTTAGATTCCACATTGTTTATATGGAAATAATAACAGAGTTGTTGTGAAATTAGAAAAATGAGGAATGCATGCTAAGTACTTAGCCTGTAACTGTCATGCAGCAAGTTCTCAATAGCAGTTGTCATGATGATCAATATTTATATTTATCCCTCATGCATAATTTATATGTTTCCTGTCTCTCTTCTTTGTGTTATTAGTAATGGGATAATTTCTTCTCCCAAAGTCTCTGTTCTCTCCTTCCCATATATTCCTGGTTGAAGATTGAAAACTTTAAGATAATGGCAGAGATAGAAATGTAGCAGTTTTAATTTCTCTGTCTAGCAGGAAATTTAGCATATCCTGTTAACAAAGAACCTCAAAAGTCATCCTTAAATTTATGTAGTGATATCTAGTAATATTCCATAGTGATATGCAGTGATGTAGGAGTGGAATATTTATAGAAAGTTGTAGTTGTAACAAAACAATTTAATATGTTATTCTTATTTATTTTGTTTTTCTGTTTGTACTTTTTTTCTGGTATAATTAAACTAAAGTGTACATATTTGAAGTGTAAAATTTGATTGGTTTTGACATCATGAAATTATCACTACAGTTAAGATAATAAATATTTCCATCACCCACTAAGGCTTCCTTATGCCTCTTTGTAATTATGTTTACTTGTCACTTTATCATAAGGCCAGGAGGTAAGAATTAATTAGATTTAGATCAACACAAGTAAATCTTTCACTTTCTTTATTAGATATGCAGAATTAAAATTAGATCACAATGAAAATAACAAAAACTGTTCCTTTGAAAGCCATGTGGGATATGTAATTGTATCAAAACATGGGTTCTTGAACCCAAAACTGTATAATATTTACACATTTATTTACTCAACAAATATGCATGAAGCATTAGGTATTATTCCAGAAGGTAAGGACACAGTGCTAAAGAATGAGTTCCCTGCAATGGCTTACTGGGGAGAAAAGCAATACATTAAAAGTCATATGAGAAGGGCAGAAAGTTCCAGATTATTTCTTTCTTTAATGTAATGAAAAAAAGGAATGGCAGAAATAGAAAATACTCTCCAAAACACTAAAATGTGATAGGTTTTATCACAAAGAGTATATAAATATCATTTGTATATAATCAGGTTTCAATAACAAAGCTGGATTTTTATATTTGACTGTAGTGTTAGAAGACAGTAAACAGCATAAGTGCTACTCATATTCAAAATAAGTATATTAACACAATTTTAAAATATTATATTAACATCAAAATTCTTATAGAGACAATAGGACTAATCGACAGTAATGAAGTTCAGGATTTTTTTAGATAATAGTGCAATAAAATATCATGAACTTATAAAGTCAGTTCTATGAAGAAATTTTTCAACAAATTAAACAAGTTCATATATTTTTTTTAAAGGAACAACATAATGTTTATCTGTTCAGGGGAGATGGGGAATTTTTATATTATGCTCCAGTTTTGTGGAACAAAAGTGGTTTGTACCTTAAAGGTATCAGATATTTTAAAATTTTAATAAGCAAACCTTAAGAAAGACAAAACAGACCCTCTAGCATTTATTGTTTAGCTTACCATGTGACACTTATTTACATATATTATGTCTTATGTTAATCTAAAACAACCCTGTTATGTATCATGTTTTCCCATTTAAGGGAGAAACTGATGACAGTCAAGTGACACATTTGGGAACAGAAATCTACACTCTTTTGATTACAATTGGTGACACAACAATTACCGACAGAAAAGCTAATCTCCTGAGAGAGATAGCAAGAGCATATAACTTCAGTATAGCGAGCATCTGTCACAATTAAGTTAATAATTGACACGATGAATTAAACTTCTATATAAGACAAATATAGTTTGTGAGGTAAACATCAAAATAGTTAATGGCTCTTCTGTAAGTTCATATCTTTATATATAACTTGTTTAACACGAATTAGTAGGATAGCTCTGCACATAGTAGTTACTCCAGGACTTTTAGACAGATGTTCTTATCATCATCATGGCATGGGGAAGAAAATGTGACACCAATTAGCAGCCTCTTAAAACAACCACTAAGAAGTGATTCAGTACTTTTGCTCACATTTCCTTGGTGAAGTAAAATCACATAACTTTGCCTAGCTTCCAAGAGGATGAAAGAATATAAGTCTGTTTTGTGCCTAAAAGCAGAGCCAGAAATATTTGGTGACTAGCACTGATAACTACAAAAGTGAATAACTTTATAATTCCCTAAAATGTGTTAAAAATTAAAAACTCACTTAAAATTAATTCTATCAAACTTACTAGAAAGTTTACTGATTCTTGATAGCCAACATTATGAAGTTCAAACCAAGATTATCCCTATTATAGTGTTTCCCTAGGGGAACATGCTCATGCCTCCAGCCTGTCCAGGGATAGCCAGTCATTTCAAGCTCCAGGGTTACCTCTTTCCACAGAGTTGCTTGGACTAACCTGTCTTACTTCCTAAATGGATTTTTTTTTTTTTTGCTATGATTTTAGGACATGCCAAACCCTTTGTGATATCTTTGGACCTACTTGTTCTTATTATTAGGCACCCCTAGCTGACATACTCTGTATTTCAACCACACCAGACATGTCATCATGTGATAAGTTCATCACACTATTTCACAGCTCCATATCTTTCCATTTTCTATTCTACCTAGACTCAACATGCTTGAGACACAGTTTAAGTGTCATTTATGTTTGCTTTCTCTAGTCAGGTGATTTTCTTGCTCTCACCTCCCGTTCTGCCATAACACTTTTATGTAACTCTTTTGGCACTTAGCATATTGTATTATAACTTGTTCGCAACACCACATTTTATTTACTCGAAGAATAGGAAACAGTTGATTCTTCTCAGAACAACAAAATGCTTGATCATGAGTTAGTTTGTGTAGTCAGTATACATCATCAGTATATAACAAGTTTATGAAGAGAGAAATAATTTTCTAAATGACAACTGTCTTCAAATATGTTTTACGTTGAATATGATATTACAAAAGTTAATAATAATAACATCAGTTCCATCTACCAATAAGAACTGATGAAGTGAGCCCAAATTTAAGAAGAATGGTAAAATTTAGCTGAAGCACCATATGTACTCTTTGGGATGCTCAAGTCCATGTTGACTGACTATCAAATAGGCTAAGAAATCTAAAAATCAATGTTGTATCATTTACAAAGTATACTTTAATATAATTCAAATTTGCCTGGATTTAGAAAATCTGAGCCCATCACCCAAAGCGATCTACAGATTTGAGGCAGTTACTCCTAAAATATGAATGGTATTTTTTTTGCAAAAATAGAAAAATTCATCCTAATATGGATTCAGAATTCCAAGAGATCATAAATTTAGGTGTGATATGTGGATTGCTTTCATTGATGAAATGTGAGCAACAGTGTTGCTCATTTTTAAGTGGAAAAGTTTTAATTGCCTGGCACTTAATTCTCCAACTTACCCATTCTCTGCCACAGCAATTGTGCAATAAGTTCAAACCATCCTAAAATGCTGAGCCAAGATATCAAAATAGCTGGTCTGGAGAATTATTTAGATTTACAGTAAACATTTTTATGAGGCGTAAAATCTTGTTCTTTAAATTGCTGTGATTTGGGGAATGATTTTTCTTATAACATAACCTTGTCTGGTCGTTCTCAAACTTCACTGTGCATTGAAAACATTAGGAAAATGTGTTAAAACACTGTTTGCTGGCCTTACTCCGAGTTTCTGATTTAGTAGGGTGGGATGTGGCCTGAGAATTTTTCTTTCTAATAATTTCCCAAATGATCATGATGCTGTTAGTCTAGCAACCACACTTTGAGAATCACTAAACCATCTAATCTTAAATAATATGCAAGTTATCACATTTTGAAAAATACTTGACAGTAAGTCAAACTTGTTAATATAGCAAACAAAAGCATACGTTTATAGATAAATACAAATATAAAAATTTTAAGCAAACCTGGAATGGTTTTATAGTGACTTAACATTGATAAAATTGTCAATCACTTATGAAAAATATGTATTCAGTTTTCTGAACATTTCCACACTGATTACTCTTAATTCTGCTGAATACTTTTGTCCTTAAGGTATTTTAAACAGTCTCAAATTAGTTTTAATATGTAGGAAGAACATTACACCATAAATATATTAAAAACTATCAAGTGTAAATTAAAAAGATTTAGAATAATCCAGCATTTGTTTTATAATATTTATTTCAGCAAATTTATAGTTTTACTTTTCAGTTTCACTTTAAAGAGTTTTGCAAAATGTATTAATTGCATGACTAATGATTCTGATTTGTCAATTAAGCATTTAAAAAAATTTCTTGTTCCATTTTCACAATGAACTTTTTGTCCTTTTATCCAATTGGAATAATTGGGTTGGCATTAAAGAAAGAAAATTAAGTCAGCCCTTGAAATCTTAGCACTAACTTGTTAATTACCCCCATTAATTACACAATGAGGAATGACAAGCAATAATTTCCTTCCCTAAAGTATGACTGAAGGTCAGAGAGCTATCTTAATGGCATATTGAGAGACCAGAGCAAACAATGCAAAGTTTTTCTTTCAAATGCCATCAGATGTCACTGGAAGCTCACCCAAGGAACTAAGTTAATGTTTTAAACATAACCTTTAAACATCATTTTTTGTCTACTGTTACGGGAAACAATACTTATTATATATTTAGAAGTAAGATGAGACTCAATAGCAAAAACACAAACAATCCAATTAAAAAAATGGGCAGATAACCTGAATATACAGTTCTCCAAAGAAGACATGCAGGTGACCAACAGACAAATGATAAAATGCTCCATGGCACTAATCATCAGGAAAATGCAAGTAGTCAAAGTCACAATTTTATCACCTCATACCTAATAGAAGGGCCATCACCCAAAAGACAAGAGACAGCAAATGTTGGCAAGAATGTTTTGATTATTCATTTGCAATGTAGATAATTTTCCCCAAATATACTTTATATACTGTCAATTCAAAACAAGTTAAACATTTAAACAATGTTGAGAAGGAAACAAAACTTTCAGAGGGCAGTTGGTATTAATCCATTCAGGAACTGAATTTTTAAAAGTGTTTCTGATACAGAATCAACTCATTTTTAATCAAGCATCCAATAAATAATCCATAATAACTTAGAAAAATGGATATATGTTAGACTTATTTCCCTTCTTCTTTACCTCAAGTCTCATCGCAATTTAAAATGAATGCTGTCATTTTTTTAGGGATTAGTGCTTTAGACCATCATTACTAACTGACTCATATAAAAATGAGTGTCTATGTGGAAAAGTCTTTACAGTGAATTATTTTTAAAGAAATTACATTGTTGTCATTTTGTTATTAGTTTCTAGAGCATCCTAGAAGAGTCAATAATGGACCATATACATATATAAACATATACATATATATATGTATACATATACATACAAACATATATACACCTATAAAATAAGTAATAAATATCACAAAAATCTTCAGTTTCTCAAAAGTCTTTCTTTATTTTTTTTTAAATATTTTTTTAATGTTTTTTTTTCTTTTTTAATTTCTAGGAGAGAGAGAGAGAGAGAGAGAGAGACAGCGTGAGCAGGGGAGGGTCAGAGAGAGAGGGAGTCACAGACTGAAACAGGCTCCAGGTTCTGAGCTGGCAGTCAGCACAGAGCCCGATGCGGGGCTCGAACCCACGAACCGCGAGATCATAACCTGATCCACAGTCGGACGCTTAACCGACTAAGCCACCCAGGCGCCCCTCAAAAATCTTTCCTTAAACTAAGAAAACAAAAGCAGAAACGAACCACAAGAACAAAAACCTCCCTTGCCTTGAATTTTTTACCTCTTTCTCCCTTGATTATGTTTTTTCCTCTGTGCTTTTTGCCTGAAACAGTCTTACCTTCAGATATTTCCATGGCATATTTCCTCAGCTCATTAAAATCTTAGCTCAAGTGTCACCTTCTAAGTAAGGTCTCTTCTGACAAACTAAACCTAATATTGTAATCATCCTTTGTACTCCCTATACATCTCCTTGCTTATGCCTCTCCATAGCACTTTTAACATCTGATATAATATAATAGCCATATTTATTTTTTTATTGTTTATCTCCCTTTATTAGAATACAGACTCCACAAGTCAAATAATTTTTGTCTGTTTTGTTCACTCTTGTATCTCCAGTACCTAGAATACTGGTGACACATGATAAATGTTTGATTATTATTTGTAAACTAAATAAAGTAATAAACTGAAAATAAAACAAATAAAGAGGAAAATAAATAAATGAATGAATTATAAAATATTTAGTGCTCTCGTGCCCAGAAAAGCATCACTCCTGCTAAATGGGTAACATGAGTATGCTGAAAATAAGATTTACTACAGAACTGATGATGAATTATTTTTATCAACCAAAAGCATGCATCCTACAAAAACAGAATTATCAACTTCCACAGGTAGGAGGAAGAGAAGGTTACTTCACATTTATACTTTGTAAGAATATTTTAATATGCGTCCTGAAGGCGGTGAATAGATAACCAAATGGGAAGGGCATATCAGGCAGGGAAAACTGTTTGTGCAGAGCAAAGAGGCTTGAAACAGCACAGCATGGTTGGTAAGGGGAATGACAATTATTCAAGGAAGGCTGTGGCATAAGTATTGAAAGAAGAAATACCAGGAAAACAAAATCAAACAGGCATGAGAATGACAATGACAGAGGCTGCATGTGTCATGCTGAGAAATCAGAGCTCATTCTTCTAAGAACTGAGGATTTGCCAAATAGTGTTAAGCCTGGGAATGACATCACCGAATTGTCACTTCAAAAAAAGACTATTTTGTCTGCATCAGATGAACTTAAATAGGGTACCAGCAGAACACGGTGAAGACTGTATACAAGTATGTTAACTAAGACAGGTGGTGGGTATGGACAATAGAGCTAAATTTGAGAATTGTGAGATACCAAAGGAAAGTATTAAAAGTGATCAGTTGGAAATGAGGGATGAGAGCAAGACAAGAATCTTGCATGAGAAAAAAGCATGTTTTAGAGTAAAAACAATGAATTTGGTTTTCATCATGTTGGATTAGTTGTACCTCTGATATATCCAAATAAAGATAATCAATTGTGTCTGGATCTATGAGTATGGAACATGGTGGAAACAACTGAAGGCGCAGATCAGTTATTTATAGCAAGAAAGGTATGGGTCACAGGAAATACGTTAGGGAGAATGAAGTCAAGAAGCAGAGAACAGAACTGAAAAATCCTGGGATATCAGTTTTTAAGTAGCAGGGAAAGAAAAAGGAGTTTAAGATTATAAAAATAGGAGGGGCGCCTGGGTGACTCAGTCAGTTGAGTGTCTGTCTGATCAGGTATGATCTCATGCATGGCTTGTGAGTTCGAGCCTCACTTCGGGCTCTGTGCTGACAGCTCAGAGCCTGGAGAATGCTTCACATTCTGTGTTTCTCTTTTGCTCTGCCCCTCCCTTGCTCGCTCTCGCTCTCTTTCTCTCTCTCTCTCTCTAAGAACAAATAAAACATTTAAAAAATTCTAAAAAGAAAAGAATATAAAAATAGAAATAAATGGCTGAAAAGAAGGAAGTAACAAGGAGAGAATGATAGCAGAGAATCCGAAGTAGGAGACTTATATTTTCCCCTGAAGAGGGAGTAGTCAGAATTGTCAAGTGCATCAGAGAAATAATACAAGTATTATCCTTTTCCCTATGCTGCACAGAGAGGGAGACAAACAACAGGAAAGGGCCAGTGGAAGTAGTTACCAAGAGGCTCATGCCAGATTTATCAAGTCCCAGATTTAAATTTAGGAAAACTGGCAGTGTCTGTCTCTCACCAGGGAATTATTTGATTTTATTATTATTATTTTTTCTCTTCCAATGAAAGCAAACACTGCTGATCACTAAGGTCTGGTAGAAGACCTGCCCTTTCTATTTCATTAGATCTACATACACATAGGAATATGAATTGTATGATTGTTGTGGATTAGAAATATTATTTTTGTGCTTTAGAACTGGAACATATTTTAAAACTTAAAAAAATTAGTTCTTTGAATATGTTTAAAAGTATTCACTGTCATTGAATCAGAGCTCAAGTAATAATATTCCAAAAACATTTTATGCTTGCTTAAATAGGAATAAAGAAACTATGTTCAAGCAAAACCAACTTTGTGGAAACACTAATATACCAAGCTATGTAATCAACAATACCCAAATAATTAGGCTTAACTCATAATTGCTAACTGTATGCGCACTTGGAATTAAAGAACTTCGAGCTTTGCACTTAGAATGTACAACGTATAATCATCTTAGATCCTAATTACCCCACTTCCTGAAATAAAATTGAAATTATTTGGTTATAAGTTTTATAATACAAAAATACTTATAATACTGAAAATTAGTGTCTTCCAGGAATATATATTTTCATATTAACTTATTCTCTTGAATTATTTTATTTTATCCTATTTAAATATAGATCTAAGATAAAATATGTTTTTACTATTAATTGATTTTATATTTTATTAAACTAACTCCAAAAGCACACAAAAACATATCTAGAACATAGTCTACACATATACTTCATCCAAGTTAATAAAGTTAGTAAAGAAAGCATTCCTGCTCCTTAGGATAAAGGCTGTGGCCTTTTCTCTATACTGGTATCATAGACAGTAAACAAAGATCAGCCTGTTAAATAATTATAATACCTTAAAAATAACTAATTCTCTTCATTAATTAAAATAACTTATAGTCTCTCCTTTAAATCCTCCCCTTTTCTATATCAATCTCCATGACTGCCCACTCACTAAATAATGACTATTTTTAAAAGTAAATGAATAAATATGTATTTAATTGCAGTTAAAATGGAATATAAGCACAATTCATGCTAGCTTTCTTATACAGGTTTTCAAATGATAGAAGAAATCATGTCTGTGTATAATTTCTGAAAAATGTTGAATCTATTTATTCAATACAAGTACTAAAAAGTGACCTAAACTAAACTGACCTTGGGCAGATTACTTAATCCATTTGAGATTCATTGTCTAAACAATGGATATAGTAATACCTCTTTAAGCATTCATTCCTTAAATACTTATGAAGATATATCAATAAGACAGGTAATACCTACGTGCTAATGACAGAATAGTTAACAGAATTAGGACTCATTCTGGCCAGACATGTATTTGATCCAGTGGAAAACACAGCCAAGGAAAATTATTCATAATGTGATTATAGCTCTCACGGGTGAGGGTCATGGGATTACCAAGTGCGGGGATGTGTTAGAGGAAACCTATTCCAGCCTTGGGGCCCCAGTTTGGGGTAGATTTCTTTGTAACATCTCAGCCAGATGGTATGCATGGACATGTATGTGCAAATGCACACGTGCACATGTGTGCGCATTTAGTGAAGCAGAGGAGTGAGGACCAGAATGAGAGCTTTCCAAGTGAACAGAATAGTACTTTGGGCAACCTTAAAAAGAAGTTTAATGGCCACTGGTGGGCAGAAGAGCCAGTCACTCACTGAAGGAAGCAGGGATGATGGGATGATAACCTATTTCCTTTGGGACTCGTAGAATTGTTTTGACAATTAAGTGGAAGAGTTTATATAATCTCAACTACCACAATGCCTAGTGCATTATAGTCCCTTTCTGTAGTTATTTTCATTCTATTCTCCTAATTTCCAAAGTTGTGCCAGTCATTTAGTAGCAAAACTGGGAATAGAATCTCAGGCTTCTGTTTACCAGTCCAGAGTTCTTTGTTAATGGACTGCTGGTCTATAAACAAAGATGAAACACAGGGATTTTAAAGCAAATATTCAGAACTTATCCTGGAATTGCTTACGAGCTGACAGCTATCCAACTTATTTTTAGTTTATATTTAAAGTGAATCATATGTTCCAAAATGACTGACAGAAACACAGCTTTGTTTCTGAAGCCAATTCTTCTCCATCATTTTTGGACATCATTCAGAGCTATAACAGACTTTCAGGGTGTTTAAAAGCATTCATCCACGACAACAACAAATGCTAATTATCATAAAAAATAAAACAGTTCCTGTTAACATCATTCTAAGAATTTCTCCTACTCCAGCACTATATTTCATCTATCATCCCATCTGTTTTGGGGGTGGGAACAAAGACTGGATAAAAGTATAATTATCATGTATCAAACTGGACAACACAACAAAATAGAAATGAATATAAATGGGAGGACCAGCATACATAATAAATAAATCTGGAAAGGGAAAAAGGAAATGTAAATAAAACGGCACAGTGTGTCCTGAAGTAAACAGCAGATACATAAATCCATAATGGAGTCAATAATGTTTATCTTGCTGAGAATAAGGTGGGTTTTTTCCCATTTCAGTTCAGTCCTTGCTAATATCAGATTGTGCTGGACATGACCAAATAGACATCTTGTTCACTTGGGAAGTTTACAAATCCTCTCTATTGAATTCTAGAATTAAAATACTACCTTGAGACTTTTAAACATATCTGGAAAGACAAAAAAATGTCTACTCCCATATATTTATGAATACATTTCAAAGGGAATCTTCGAGTCAGTTCTATCCTATAAAAAAATATCAAGAACAGCCACATTCTCAAAAGTGTTAAATTAAAAGGGACTACAAGTGGCCAGTTGCAAACATTATTAGCTCATTACAAATATAGTAAAAACATGGGCCATCACATATCCCTAAGTAGGAACTTGAAGCTCAATCAGGTCCAGGACTTTGTTTCTTTCATTGGCATCAACATACCTGCAGTGGTTCTTGGCATGTAGTAGGTGACTGGTCAATATTTTAAAAATTAAATATTGTAAAATTAGAGCAATCATAAGCTTTCATTCTCCTCAGAATATTTATAAGGTATACCGACTCTACAAATAATTCTGTAGTGACTATTAATATTTAAATCATCAGATTTTAGAATCTCCAAGCATCTATGCCACTTTTAAAGGGAGGAGTGTGGTGAAGCTTCTTTTAAATAGTAACAATTATTTTAATAAATATAGTCTGAGATCAAGTCTCCATTAAAGGTATATACACTGAATTAACTAATTACATTTACTTTCCTATTTAAATTTGCTTCAATGATATAAATGATTAGAATATTATTTAAAGCAAAAGATCAATTACATATGAAGCTTTACTTTATCAAACTGTTGTTTGATCTTGATAACAAATACCATCATCTTTTTAGTCAGTCACTCAAGATCTACATACATGGAATAAAAATGTTACAATACAACATATACACATACACAGAATAGTGAAGAAGGTGTTATATCCATAAATATTTTGAACTTTCCAATACCCTTTCTACCATGAGGAGTATTTTATAATGTTTATTTATTTTTGAGATGGAGAGAGAGAGAGAGAGAGTACAAGTGAGGTGGGGTGCAGAGAGAGAGAGAGAGAGAGAAAGAGAGAGAGAGAGAGAGCAAGATATAGAATCCAAAGGAGGTTCCAGGCTCCAAGCCATCAGTGCAGAGACTGACGTAGGGCTCGAACTCACAAACAGTGAGATCATGATCTGAGCTGAAGTTCGACACTTAACCAACTGAGCCACCCAGGTGCCCCAGCCATGAGGAGTTTAAGATAATAAGATATAAATAAAAATATCACATGTATAACATACACCTATATGTGTTGGTATATGTGTGTGTATATACCATATGTGTGTACATATATATGAAGGCATGTGATATTTGGACAGCATTCACCTGAATTATATCAGAGGGAATGGAGAAGTAAATCATCCATGGATTCATAATGCATGTGTACTCATATTTATATATTTCTGTATATAACCATTCAAAAACATATGTGAACAAATTTGTAACTGAGGATGCTCTGGACCATCATATTATGCAACTCAAAAAAACCATTCACATAGAATCTACCATTTATAATGTGATATATAGAACTTTACCAATGACAGAAAAGTGATGAGTTGGAAGCAAAACATCATGCAACAAACTTATTAAGTCTAATTTGAGTTAAAAGGCACACTGAAGGTACTTAGTTATTTTTTGAAGGGCTTTTATTGATGTATTTCTAAGTTAAAACTATTTGTAAAACATTTCACTTTTTAAAAGCAGAAAAGTGAAATTACTCTATTGATGTGTATTGAGACTCTTTCTTTTTAGCTTAATGAAAATATTTTTCAAAGTACTTTCATTGTGTTCTCAACCCTATGGCTTCGTGTTCCCTGTTCTCTTGGGAGAGTTCTGACATCTATTTGCAGATGGTCAATTCTATGGGCAAAGGGACAGATTCCTGCACATAGTTCTAATTATTGCATGCATGAACAGAGTATGCTGCTGGAGTACTCTGGGAGAATTAAAATTCAAATGAATACCAAATTTTGTGTAAACATGAAGGTATAGTGAAATGTCTTACAATGAAACATTATTTTTACAGTCTATTTTAAGGAGCATTATTTAGACCACTGATGAACGTCTTAATGTGAAATTCCTACCACAATATGATAACCAAAATAGTATGAACTTCTACCAATATAATTGTCAAGGAGAAAAAAGACTTAATTTTTAATGTCTACTTTCATATATTTATCTGAGTTGTGCTTTTAATTGCTACTTCAAAACAACTACTCATATGTAAAATTAATAACATACATTAAAAAACAGGAAAGCACAGACAACTTCTAGCCAGAAAACATTGATTAAAATATTCATTAAAGACATCAAAATAAATACCACTTAGTAAATTGTATTTTCCAAGTCCCTATGTCTACACATAAATAGGTCCAAAAACTCTGAGCATTTCAGTGGTCATGATATTGTTTCTTCAGTGGTCATGATATTGTTTCAAACTTGAGAAAAAACATTTTAAACTTTAACATGCTATACAGATATAAAAGTTACTACCTCTCAAACACACTTTTTTGTACTTAAACAGCTAGAGAAAATGCTGAGGCAAAATCCTGAATTTCTTGATAAGTTTCACTAATAGTCAATCATAAGACTTTGGTAAACTTTCCTGAATCTAGAAGAATTCTTTGAAATAGTATTTCATTATTATAGTTCATGCTACCTGGCCCTTCACAGGAAAAAGAAAAAAAGTGCTTATTTTCCAAAACAGAGAGAAAGTATGTGATTTAACTGTTCTTTGGATGTGTTAAATTGGTGTGGATATTTGATTCCAAATGTCTTTCCATCTCTTACCTTAATTTAAAAATCAAAACAAGAATATAATGAGAATTTTAATAAATTAAAAAAACATTATGTATATGTAAAGCAGAGCCCTGAAGGCTACTGATTTTTCTTACCAGTGCTGTCATCATACACAACTGTGACAGTTTTCCACTTGAAGAACTGCACCAAGTCCAAAATGGCACGGCTGAGTGAAGAGAAGTCTGGGTAAAGACTGACATAGAAAGAATCTTTGTTGTCTGACACCTGGTGCTTCCAGCGGGTCTGTATGTGGGGAACCCCCAGAGCATTGCAGATGGACTGCACAGCATTTGCTGATGAGCTGTGTGAAGGCCCGAAGATGGCGGCAACCCCAAGAGAGAGCTGATCACAGGCTGAGGAGGAGATAGAAGTCCGTCAATAATGAGGAGCTATGCCAGTGTGTCAACATTACCACATTAGCATCTTGAGCCCGAAGCTTTATCCAGAAAAAAGATTTTGTTTTCCTTATAAATAACACCTACATTTAGCTAATTTTCATATTTTATCTGACTCCAAACATGTTCAGTTGTCAGGAGGGAAATTCTTTAAGACATCTGCAGCTCAATGTTCAAACAATTGTACAAATAATTCCAAAAGGGGGAAAAAGGAAGAATATTCTAGAATTTAAGAAAGAAGGGAAGTGTTCACTTTGAAAAAAATAGTTTATATCAGGAAGTTGGGGAAATAGTGTTGCTTCCAAATTCACTGACCATCCTCTATAATTTTAAATTCTTAATCAGAAGCCATTTGGTTGCTTCTCCCATCTGAAAAGCTAAGGCAACACAGAGCTAAGTATTTGCATATATCTGATGGCATAGATCAACCTAAGCATTACAAATACCCCTTTATAACCTGATATGGCTTATCAAGGGTGATTGCATATAAATTAACCTCATCGAGTAGAAAGAACAAGATTATTAGATAAATATTTAATCATCTTTATTTATCTGACTTTCGTATACTCTTTTCTATTGTTCTAAATTAACTTTTGAGGTTTGTATTCACTCACTGAAAATTTTATTCACATCAATAATAAATACAGTAATTAGAAAAGACATAAACAAACTAGAGTATTCAGATGAGAATAGATAGACTACGATAGGACTTCAAATTCTATAGTGTCCCTCAAAGCAACTCAGGAGTTTGGGCTGAGAAAGTAAATAACTATTGGAATCATGAAAATCATCTTTAAATATTGGCAGATCTGGTCTGGGACAGAGGCTTAAGTTTGTTTCATCTGACTAGAAAAGGAAGAATTAGGGCAAATAGAAGTTCATCACAAATTTTGAAATAATTTAAATTAAAAAAATAAAAAGGAAGTAGAAAATGTCAAAAAATGGAAATCTGTTCCAAGAGGCATTGGTTTACCCATCCCTGTAAATATTTAAAGAGTACTAAGGAGAATTATTATTGAGATTTAGGCATTAATTAGGTGTTCAGACTGATTCTATCCAAAATAGTTTAAAGTTCTACTGAATTTAATTCTAGAGAAGCAAAATTACCTTCAGAGATTTCATTACATAAAACACAATGTGATGGAATGATTCTTAAACATTAATAAGTAAATAAAGTATAGTTGAAAAAATACATTTTTAAAATTTTCTTCAAAAATTCAATATGATCTAAGTACGTTTATTGAATATGTAGATGTTTACTTTATAAATAGTGATTGGAATTCTGAATCAGGAGTGAAGTTGGAGCTTGAAATTTTTCACTAACTTGGATTTTAATTTATATACATTAAGAATAAATAATAAATAAAAGATCTTTATCAGGTTTTTGTGAGGTCACAGGTGAAAAAAGTTAAAAACATTATACTGGTTTATATAGAATGTTCTGAAATGTGTTTCAAAGAAGAAATAGCTTTCAGCTATCAGAGGACCATTGAAAAGTGATGGATGATTCAAATAATAATTTAAGCTCTAATACATCAATGTATTTATTTGCTAAGCAACACAGTATTATTTAAGAAAAGTATAAGATCATATTACAGAGAAAAATGTTAAAATTTAAACGTCTAATTTCTTATTATTTTCTTGCTTTGGGAAAATAATTAACAATTTTTAAATGACCAAATTAATTATTTTAATTATTCTACTATATATAAAATATAATTTTATTATTTTATATATGTATATCTACTTTATTTTATATTTATATATATTTACTGAACCACCATAGGTTCAAAAATTATATCGGATCTTTCTCTCTCTTTTGTTATCTAATATTAGATAACATTACATTGTACCTTTCACATATTGCTATGCCTACCAATCAGGAATAGCTCAGTAAGCAGGAGATTCACAAGGTAAGACCCAAACCATGACATTTACTCTTTCAACATCTCACAGAGAAAGTTACTTAATTATGCTTATTTGAGTTTTCTCCAGTTTCAGGCAAAGTCATTTAATGAATTTGATCCCCAATGGATTTTAATGGGTGACAAAGTTTGTAAAAACCTTTTAATATTTGGAAACCAAAGGGGTTTAACACCTCATAATTCCCAAGATAGTAACCCGTTTGCTGTCAGAACCCACTAGTGTGGTTTTATAACATTGCTCCTTTGAATTCACCATTAAGATATTAATATTTTTGTATACTTTAATCATATTCCATATTCTTTGGTCTAAATGATTTCATTTGAGACAGAGCTTCTTTTTACTAATGGAAATAATCATGAACTATGTCACTAATCAAATGCACTTGTCTTGCAGTTAATGACTTATTTTGCAATTATGATGACAAATGTAATGTTTCACAATAACCTTTACTCTTTTCTCCAGCCTTTAAAACCTTTCAGCACCCTGACATGGTTCTGAAATGTGGAAACTTATTTGTATTCACAAAGATATGAATTCAAAGGGCAGGCAGAATTTAGGCTTTGATAAACACTAGTTAGCTGGGGGATAAAAAGGATACTGTCATCTCAAGGAATATTGTACCTTATCAGTTGCCATTAATATTAATGAAATTAGAAGAAATCTGGACCAAGTTAGGATTATACATAATTATGTACATTTCTATAAACGTAAGGTAGCTAATAAAACAATACCGGCATTACAGAAAGGTAATATTGTTTTATTTTATTTTATTTATTTTTTCATGTCTTTATTTTATTTTGAGAGACAGAGACAGAAAGCAAGTAGGGGAGGGGCAGAGAGAGAGGGAGACACAAAATCTGAAGTGGGCTCCAGGCTGTCAGCGCAAAGCCCAACATGGGGCTCGAACCCACGGACTGTGAGATCATGACCTGAGTTGAAGTCGGACACTTAACCGACTGTGCCACCCAGGTGCCCCTGTAATGTTGTTTAAAAAAATATGAATTTAGAACAAATGCTTTGTAAGCCCATTCCTTTGCAAAAAATCTATACTATGAAATTTAATTACTGATAGATGAATGCTAACTATGCAAAAGAAAAGATCACCCACTTAGAGAAGTAAGACAATGGAAACATCTCTCAAAACACAGTTACTACCAAGGTTACTGTTTGGTTAAAACAATGCCTTGATAATAGTTTCACTATTACCTTCCTTACCTTCTAAATGTTAAACTCATATTCCACAAAGTTAGTTTTCTATTCTTATCACTAAAATGCACAGTTTGACAACATAATAAAAGAAATGACAAAATTTATAAAGTATTCTAATTATATCTTCCTATAATTCAATTTTCATATCATTAGTCGTTTATTTTCAGTTACAAGAAGAAACATCCAATAATTTTAAAAACGGGCATGGAGTACACATAAATGAAAGGCTGTTGAAAATTTTCCAATAAAGTTTTAAGATTGGGCTGACATTATGAAGTCACTTGGAACTACAGAAATTTCAAGGTAGTCAGTAAATTGAGCCAACAGTAATAATGTAGTTCTTGGAAATGACAGATAACACAATAAAAATGTAAAAATGGATTCCAAAACTAGGTAAAACTCACTGTTGTATAGTTTTATTTAGTGGGTTCTTAAAAATAGGAATCATTTAGTAAGAAAAGGGTTATTGGCAAGGGGGGGCGGGGTAAACAATTTTACAATTATAGATCTAACTGAATTTAGATTTTTATGCTATAAATTTATGCTATAAATTTATATAATTTATGCTATAAATTTATGCTATAAATGGTTTTTTATAATAGGTAATCGTATCACCTTACTTTCCCTGATAAAATTTATCTGCAGTTTGAAAAGAAACATTTGCATGAAAATATTCCTAATGACCTATTCATTATATTTGGAATTCTTAAGAAATCTCTTAAGAACACCTATGGATTTGAATTCCAGAAAATACAACGTTAAATATTTGTCACTTACCTTTCTTGGACGCTTCAAAACTGTCGTAGAGGTTTATCTTCTGTGTGTCATAAGTTAGGGTGGTATTGGGCAACAACGTTCTGTTTCTATTGATTGTGTTCACAGCAAATCTGAACGCAAGTTCCTCAGCTCCCATTGGGCCAGATTCCACATATTCAAAAATGCCACCTAGCAAAAAGAAAGAATAATCGTGTAGTTTTACAAGAGAGAAAAAATGTGTAAAGTTTTCTGTAATTTTTTGTATATGTGCATTTATGTGTGATAAAGCACACGTGTGGGTTATTTGCTTAAGTATATGTAGTTTGTGCTTACTTTTTTATGAACTTGAATTTTGTGATATGCCCTTTTAGATAAATCCACACTGTAAAAATTCCTTTGCTATTGGTACCATAATTTAACACACCTTAAAAATATCTGCCGTTTTTCTTTCAGTAATTCCTTCTTTTAGGGTCTAGATATATACACATCTTGTCTTAAGTACTGAGTATTATCCCTTAAAATTTTGCACACAGTTCCAGAATAATCAATCCTCTATATTGATGTAAAGATATGAAGTTAAGCATCAGGAAAGTTATATTAAATTTGTCTTCATTATCTGAGAAATCAGAAGTCTATAGCATAATTTCTATGGCACTTACTGTGTTAAAAGCTCCAAATAAAAATTAACTTGCAAATTCTATCATCTTACTAGCAAGAGAAAAAAAGTGTTATTTCTGTATTTGTTTTAGTTTGAGTCTTTTTTAGAAGATACTTGGACATTTGTGAAAGATAACTCTCCAAAAAAGAGCAAAGTCCCTTAACTGGTTAATATCATGGAAGTATATAATTTAGCTCAAAAATGTAGAGTACAATTCAAAAACATGTCCTTTCCATTTGTCACCTTTTACCAGTTATATCTTAGTCCAGTTCCCTCATTCTTGCCCTAACCTTTCTTCTTATTGATATCATTTCTATTCAGTTATGAGTGACCTGTGGGACCCTTACCTCCAACAGAATCTCTTCCTTATTGTTAGTTTGGTAAATGGAATGAAAGGGGGAGCATCTGATATCTGACACTGTCCAACCTCTAGCCTTGGAAAACTACTACTACTTAAATAATAGGAAACATTTATCTTTCTTTCTTTCAAATTGCATGTCATGTGCTCTCAGGACAGTCATTCACAAATTAAGCTCCCTTGGATAAGCCATTTCCACAGTTTGCAGTTCATACCCTCACCAAATATCTCTGACACATCAATGTCAGGTGACTGTACTATCAGCAAACTTCATATTTTAAATTCATAAGAAGTCATGGTATGGTAACAATTCTTCTAAATATGAGAAATTAGGAATCAAGAAAATACCACAGTGCTCAGACAAATTTATATTCAGGAAGAATTGGAAAATTTGTTATGTGACACCATACTAGTTTGAAATAGGGCCCTTATTCTTTCAGCTAAATTGATGGTATAATTATCAGAGCAGTCAAATTTTTGTGAAATAGTCCTTTAATTATATTTAAAATCTTTGAGGACTTATGCTAAGCAGAAGGAGAATAAGTATTTACATGCCTAATGGGTGTCAAGAACCAAATCAGATGTCTGGTATATATGGAAGAGAATAGTGGTATGCTCCTAAGCTAGGTTCACATTCTGGTTCTGCCATTTGCTGTCCATTTAAATTTGGGCAGTTGCTTAAATCCTCAATCTAAATTTCTTCATCTTTAAAAAAAGGTTTATAATTAAGGCTACTGCATAGAGTTGTTATAAAAGTTAAATGTTATAACATAACAAAACAAGTTGGTGGTTGCCATAAAGTAAGCATTCTGTAAGTGTTTAAGGTTTCATTGAATCTTCAAAGTAGAACTCTTTGGCCAAACATCATATAGCTATAAAGTGATAGAGCCAACATTACAATCTGTTCATGAAAAACTTCAAAGCCCTTGCTTATTCCACTACAAACTAGTATGTTTCTTCAAAATTTCATTCAGGTAAATTATATAAAACATCCTAAAAGGTGAGGCATAATGACTTTAATAATAATATGTAATGAGAAATGTAAGATCCTACATATGGAACAGAAAAATAATTGAGCAATTGTAAGGTACTTCTTAAAGTTAATTAGGAATAAAGATTCAATTATAGAAATGCAAACTTGAAGTTGTTTCTTAATGGCACAATAAAATGAAAAACTAAATTATCTACTTTGCTCAGTTCAAATTATAGTTACTATGTGATATAAATACAAAAGAAAAATATAAAAATGGTCAATATTTGATGACAGTGGGTTAAAAGGTTACTCTTCCTTATCTTTCTTCAAAATAAATAATTCACATTCATGTTTATATATTTTTAATGGTTTGAATATTTAAAGAAATCTTTGTAATTCCTTAAGATAACCCATTTTTATCTTAATTAAATAAAATAAATGATTCATTTTTATTGCTCTAAAGCCAGAATTTAAAATTTTGCATATAAAAGTAAAAAACACCCAGATCATGCAAGATTTCCAGGAACAATATTGCCTAGAATACCTTCCAGCCATATTCNAAAAAAAAGAGAGAGAGAGAGAGATCACTGCTTCTGATGTATGGCGGGCAAGGATGCACTGGTGGGGTAAAATAATCTAGGAAATAAAGAGTTACTTTCCAAAAAATATTGGGTGGGTACCTCACACTTATGTAGGAAAAAAACAGAGCTTTTGTAATTCTATTTAAAAATTTGGAAAGTTTAATAACACCTAACACAGTGATTGATCAAAGTATAATCACTATATTATTAGGTGATTAGGTATAAGGGCATTACTGATAGATATTACTAATTATTCTTGATGAAGCAAAGGGAAAATTTTTTTTAATGTTTATTTATTTTTGAGAGAGAGAGAGACAGAGCATGAGCAGGGGAGGGGCAGAGAGAGGGAGACACAGAATCCTAAGTAGGCTCCAGGCCTGAATTGTCAGCACTGAGACTGATGTGGGGCTCAAACCCATGAACTGTGAGATCAAGACCCAAGCTGAAGTTAGTCACTTAACCAACTGAGCCACCCAAGTGCCCCGAGAAAATAATTTTAGAAAAAAAATAATGGAGTCACAATGAAGCCTTATTACTACAAAAAATCACATATTAATAGCAAATGTTATTATTTTAGTATAAAATAGAAAGGAAGTCCCCGTAACGTCAGGAAAAAGATAAGAATGTTCACATTATGCACTTTTACTACTGTTCTGGGAATTTTAATAAATGCAGTTAGAAATAGAAAATTACTTATTAAAACATATTGATTCATTTTTATTTCACTATATTTATAGAAGAGACACAAAAATATTTTTCCAATGTTTTTTTAATAACAATGAAAATAACAATATTGAGAGAATTTATCACCAATGAACCTCTATTAAAATAGGTATTAAATAAGTGAGTTCTTTAGGCAGAAGAAACGATCCCACAGGGAACCACTGAATTGCTTAAACATGTGAAGTATAAAAGAAGGGGTAAATATGTGGGTGATTATTAATGAATTTTAACTAAATAAGCAAGAATAGTAACATTTTATGAAGTTTGCAACATTAAATGCATAATAACATGAAATTGAGAAAAAATAAATAAAATTAAAGAATGTTAATGTTCTAGCAATACTGAGAGACCAAGAAAATAGAAATTATTTTGGTCTGTAATAAACCAATAATGCATATTAATAATGAATATTTCTAAGATAAAGACTAAAATAATGAAATAGCATATGATCAAAACTTTGATAGATTAAAAGTGATATACAAATATTTTATTTGTCCAAAAAGCGTAAGTAAAATAGAGAAAAAAACCCAAAACATTAATAAGATGGTATAAGTGGTAGATCTAAAACAAATGCATCAGTAATTGCATTAAAAGTAAATGGAGTAGATTCACATTTTTTTTTTTTTATTTCTAGGAGAGAGAGAGAGAGAGACAGCGTGAGCAGGGGAGGGTCAGAGAGAGAGGGAGCCACAGACTGAAAGAGGCTCCAGGCTCTGAGCTGGCAGTCAGCACAGAGCCCGACGCGGGGCCCGAACCCACGAACCGCGAGATCATGACCCAGGCGAAAGTCGGACGCTTAACCGACTAAGCCACCCAGGCGCCCCGAGTAGGTTCACATTTTAAAGTTTAAGATTATGTAACAGGTTAAAAAGGCACAAAACTGTAAGCTACCTGCAAGAGAAATAGAGAAAAATAAGAAAAAAGATGGCAAAGATTTGTTCTAAAACCACATTAGCCAAATAAAAGCTGGTGAAGCTATTCTAATGTTAGATAAAATAGACTTGAAGATAATAAGAGGATAGAGATAAAGAGTGCATATCTTAATGATAAAGAGGTCAACATACCAGCATGATATAAATCAGACTTTATATACATCTAATAAAAAACCCCAAATATTGACAAAAGCACAAGGAGATATAGATCATCGTGGAAAATATTAAAACACCACTCTCAGTAGTGTTAGTAATTAGTAGCTGATAGAGCAAGCAGACAAAACAATTAGTTATAATTTAGATGATCTAAATATATTTGACTCAATTAACAAGGAGGAAACACAGCATCTCAAAATGACAAAATATATTTTTTCTTTTCAAGTGTGTATTTACCAAAATTTATCATAAGCTGGGTCATACTAAATCTCAGCATATTTAAAAGTACTGAAATAATTCAGAGCATGTTCCCTCACCACAGTGATATTAAACTAGAAATAAATCAAAAAGATATAACTTAGAAATCCCAAATTTAAAAATTAAGGAATATATGCCTAAGTAATCCATCGGTCAAGAATGAAATAAAAATGGAAATTACAAAATCCTGGAAACAAACTAAAACTGAAAATTTGGCACTCAAAACTTGCAGAATACAACTAAGTACATTATTAAAAGAAAATTTAAAAGACTAAAAATCAATGATCTGAGATTCCATCTCATATATCAAAAAAACAAAACAAAACAAATCAAATTCCAAGGAAACTGAAGAAAAAATATGAAGATTAGAGCAGAAGTAAATAAAAAAACAAATATATAATAAACCACACACACACAAGGCCAAAATTTGGCTATTTGAAATATTATTAAAATGTATAAAATCTTAACAAGTCAAACCAAAAATAAGAAGATAGAAACTACAGAAAAAAATAATTACACACCAACTCTTCAGGAGCATATTGATATACAAATCCTAAGTAAAATACAGTAAAGTGAATCTAGCACTATATAAGATAATCATATATCCAAACCAAAAGGATGTTCTAAAAGTTAAAAATACCCTATGATCCAGGAACTGTACTACTAAATATTTACCCAAAGAATACAAAAGTATTAATCAAAGGGATACCTGCAACATATCTACAATAGCCAAATTATGGAAAAAGCCCAAATGTTCACTAACTGATGAATAGATAAAGATGTGGCATGTGTATACAACGGAGTATTAGCCATACAAAAGAATGAAATCTTGCCATTTGCAGTGACATGGATGGAGCTAGAGAGTATTAGGCTAAGTGAAATAGGTCAGCCAGAGAAAGACATATACCATATGATTTCATTCATATGTGAAACTTAAGAAACAAAATAAATGAACAAAAAGAGAGAGAGAAAAAAAACAAAGAAATAGACTCTTAACTACAGAGAATAAATGTATGGTTACCAGAGAGAATGTGGGTGAGGGGATGGGTGAAATAGATGAAGATTAAGGAGTGCATATATTGTGGTGAACACAAGTATTGTGTGGAAGTGTTGAATCACTATAGTGTATACCGGAAACTAATATTGCACTGTATGTCAACTAATTGCAATTTAAATAAAAACTTAAAGAGGAAAAAACAAACAAGTGGAGTTTATCTGATGAATTCAAAATGTGATTAACATTTGAAAATAATTCTATGTAATTTAAAATATTAACAGAGAATGGAGAAAACTGAACAATCCTCTTAACAGTCATAACTATTATTGATAAATTTCAACTTCAGTGTATGATTAGATACTCTAAGCAATTTAGAAATAGAAAGAACTTTTAAGCAACCATTGTGTATCTATGAATAACCTGCATCATATATCACACTTACTGGCATAGTGTTGAAATCTTTTCCCCATAAACTGGCAATGTAATAAGGGTGCTCACTATGACCACTTTTATTTAGCATTGCAATGAAAGTCCTATTTAATGCATTAGTAATGAAACTAAAAAATTTTAAAAAATTAAAAATAAGGTTTGAAAAGGAAGAAACAAAATTATGGTTCTTCTCAGATGAAATGATTGTGTATATAGAAAAATAATACAAATAATTATTATGACTAAAAGAATGAATTTAGCAAGATGTCACTGGATATAAGATCAGTGTATAAAAGATATTTCTACATAACAACAAACCAAAAGGAAAAAATAATTGTAAAGAATCATTTTTAGTAGCATAACAAATTATAAAGAATCATTTTCAGGGGCGCCTGGGTGGCTTAGTCGGTTAAGCGTCCGGCTTTCGCTTAGGTCATGATCTCGCGGTTTGTGGGTTCGAGCCCCGCGTCGGGCTCTGTGCTGACTGCCAGCTCAGAGCCTGGAGCCTGTTTCAGTCTGTGACTCCCTCTCTTTCTGACCCTCCCCTGCTCACCCTGTCTCTCTCTCTCTCTCCTAGAAATAAATAAAACATTTTTTTAAAAAAAGAATCATTTTCAATAACAAAATGTGCAAACTATCATGGTAAAAGCTATAAAACATTATTGAAAGAAAATAAGAACTAAACAGAGAGATATATTAAATTTATGAAATAAAGGACTCAATGGGGGTTCCTGGGTGGCTTAGTCAGTTAAGCATCTGACTCTCAATTTTGGCTCAGGTCATGATCACACAGTTCATAGGTATGAGCCCTGCATTGGACTCTGCACAGTGTGGAGCCTGCTTGCGATTCTCTATCTCCCTCTCTCTCTCTGCCCGTGTACATTCTCACCTTTCTCAAAACAAACAAACAAACAAACTTAAAAAAGAAACTAAAGATTTTAAAGGGGTTAATTCTCCACAAATTGATCTATAGTTAAGTACAATGCCAATCAAAATCACAGTAGACTAAAATACATGTGGAAATGCAAAGAGTCTAAAATAGGAAAAGTAATCTTAAGAGAAATCAAAGCTGGAGGACTTACACTACCATATTTCAATAATTGTAATAATTAATTAGTTATAAATTGCTCAATTTTTGTATAGATAAATAGAACAGATCATAGGATCCACAAACAGACTTTCACCTATATAGTTGTTGACATATAAGTAATGATGCTCTATAGTGCCAAAGAAAAAGAATTGTATTTTTAGTAAATGTGTCTGGATCAATTTGATAATTACACTTTAAAAAATCATTTCAATCACATGACTAAATGTAAAAGTTAAATAATACTGTTGTTAAAAGAAAAACAGGCTCAGAAAAGATCTCTTTTTTTAAAAAAAAGCATTAACCAAAAGGTAAAAATATGACATATTAGACTACATTAAAATTAAGAATTTCCCAGTACAAGAAAAAATTCAGAGGATGTGTGTGTATGTATATGTGTGTGTGTAAAACAGAGAATTCATCTCTTTAAAATATTTATGAAAAGAAAATGGCAGTCAAATCTATAGAAATATGGGTAGAGAACTTGAACAAGTTTTTCCTTCCAAAATATTCAAAAGGACATTAAACACACACAAAAAAGAGTTCAAACTCATAATAATCTGGACAATAAAATTAAAATTACAGCTCAAAACAATGTTACATATACTCAAATGATTAAAATGAAAAAGACAAGTAGTATCAACTTCTGTTGAAAGTGGAGCAAGTAGACCTCTCATACATTGCTGTTGGTACAACCAATTAGAAGTTGGTACAATGTACTTTGAAGATTGTGCATCAGAATCTTCTAACATTGAAAACACACAAGACTTATGACCAAAATCTTACTTCAGGATATATACCCAACAGAAAGGTGCATGTATGTTCATCAAAAAGCATGTACATGAATATTCATAGTGGCACGGAATGCATGCATCATTGAATATCTACATGCTACAATATAAGATGAATCTCATAAACAAAATATTGAGTGGAAGAAGACAGACACAAAAGTAGACTGCTGTATGATTTCATTTTTTCAAAACTTCAAAAAATAGTTGTGGGGGTGGAATGGGGAGGGTGCATGATGTTCTTTTGGAGATGCTGGTGATGTTCTGATTTTTGTTTTCTTTTTAAAACCTAGGTGTTGGGTATATATTATTAAAGCTTTACTCTGTGATTTGTGCAGTTTGGTATATACATATGGATCAATAGCACTTAACTTTAAAAAACAACTGCATAAAAATGCTAAGGCTTTTCTAATTTTGATAGCACAAGTAGTAAAAATAAAGGCAATACTGCTGAATGTAACTTGAATATTTGAAACAAAAACCCATAATCAAACACATAAACATGATTACAGAGATACAAATGAGAAAATATATTAAAGTATATTAAGTAAATATAAACATAATATATTACAAAAGAGTTAGTATACTAACTTCAATATATAAATGATGTTAACAATAAAACACTACAATAGAAAACTTGGCAAAGAAATGAACAGATACTTATAAGGAATATATGCAAATAAGTAATAGGCATATTAAAATGTTCAAAAATAGGAAAGAGCAAAACAAGGAGAACTTTTACAGATTAAATCTGTTAAGGTGTGTGAGAAAAAGCATAGTTGAAGAGAAAAATAAATTGATACAAACTTTACTGTAACTTTCTTTAAATCTATCAAGCTTTAAAAATGTAACCCAAAGGAAAACGTGGGTGATTTAGCTGCAAGGCTGTTCACTTTGTTCATAAAAACGTTAAGAACATAGGAACAATATGATTAGAAATGCTCTAAATATCTAATGGCAGAGAATTATTTACATAAATTATGGTACATTTAATTAATAAAATACTATAAGTCCAGTCATTTTAAATTACTCTACAGAAGTCATTTCATGACAAAAACTTTATATAAGTATTTATAATATGTACTAATGCATAACAAAATATGTGTGGTTTATATCAAATGATACATATTTGATTAATTTTCATTTTCTTCTTTTCGTATGTCTGTACATTATAAATTGTTAAGAATAAACCTGCATTAATGTTATATTTTAAAAAAATGAATAAAGCATGTTTTAAAATAAATCTAGACTGTTATTATTAAGGGGTAGCAGAAAACAGGAGAATACTGTGAAATCTCAAGGTGTTTATGCATGTTTCTTTTATGATGAGAAAGACCGCGTGTTTATATGACAGAGAGAGAACAATAGAAAGAGAAAGGTAAAAGGAAGAAAAAAGGATGTGACTGATGAAGCCAGGTGGCTCAAAAGCAAGAGAGGATCAAATCTAAAGGAAATGGTAAGCTAAGCCTGAGGAGGACATCTTACTCATTCAAGCAAGAGGCAATTATCTGTGATCTGCTGGTGTGAAGATGGGTAGGATACTGAGAAAATATATTTTATCTATTTTCTTTGTGATATAGGAAATAAGAGCCTATAAATTTGATTCTCTGAGGAAGAAATCAGCTATTTTTTTGGTTTTAAAAATTGCTAATAAAAAACTGAAAGGCAAAGCATTTTTTCTACCTGTTCATAAACCTACAAAAGAGTAATTGTTCACATGATTTTGAATAGGGCTTTTTCTCTTTGTATAGCCTGAGAAAAATAATACTCATTTTCTACTATGTACCTCCTATAAAAAGTGTTTGCTTCTGGACTTACTCATTTTAGTATGAAGTGTCAGAACTGTATGTAGCATTTCATAAGCATGTGGTACATGAAGACAGAATTGCTACCCTAAGGAGTTCACAAATCATGTTTGGTGGGTAAAGTACATCCCAGAGTAATAAAGAACATAGAACTATATGATCCTAAAGCGGCACCTTACTAATGTATAATTATGTGCTTTCCTGAGACTTGTGGCAAAGTTCACCCAATTTCACAGTTTCAAGAACCTAAAGGCCATTTTCTTGTTATTTTCAAATTCCCTATTCTCTATAGGATACAAGCAACACTTCACTGCTTTCTTACACATGACTTACCTTTGGCTTTTTGAAATGAAAAAAAAAAATCACCTAAGATAATCATTCTCACAGCCTTATTTTTGTTTGGTTTAGTTTTGTTTTTTGTTTGTTTTAATTCAGAAAGAGCCACCACATCTCACATAACCTCTATATCAAACAATAAAATGCCTGCAATTCTTTCTTCAAGACTACTGTAAAAGTTAATAGTTCTCATTACTTTATAATAGGCTTGAAAAAGAAAGAAAAAGAAAAACAGAGGACAACTGCCTTCCTTTCCACAGGTCTATTTGTCCACATTGTTTTGTAGATATGAAAGAATAAATGGCAAGGAATCCCTTGTTTACACAGAACTCCCAAACACTGAAACTCTCTCCATAACAGTCACTAACTCACAAAAAAACAATATTGATTAAGACTTGAAATAAAAGATTTATATTAAGCTAACTGCTGAAGCCTGTCCAAATCTTTTCTCTTTTAGATCTATTTTAACTACTACTGAGGATTGTGTCACTCATAAGCCTGTGAAGAATGCACTAACCATCATCACATCTAACTTCTGAGACTGTTCAAATAGGTCTTATCTTAAAGTAGGTAAAGATTAGTGTTTTGCAGGTGTTTAATTACATAAAGAAATCGATATCATGAATAATATGTTATTCTCTCAGAAGATATGCTAGTTTTTTCCATCAACCATTACAATAATCTTATTTTCTATCTAAAAAATACAAAACATGGTCTCCTCATTTTAATTTTGTACAAATCCTTATCCAAAGGATAAAAACATCATGCTTCTTTGTCAATGTGAAAGGCTGTTTTTAAATGTATATTAAATGGCACTAGGGGATTATTTGTTTTTCTCCTTAGGCAAAATAATGATAAGGTAGTTATGTAAGAAAAAAAAATTCTTTATTCTTAGGAGATTCATGATGAAGTGTTTGGATGTTATAAATAAAGATGGAAAATGTTAGCAATTATTTAATTAAAGTGGTAAGTATATGAGTATATATGAGTATATATATTACTCATATGAGTATATATGTTATCAACTGAACATTTCTGCATATGTTTAAAGTTCATAATAAAAGTTGGGGCACGGGAAGAAAAAGAAGAGGAGGAAATAAAATTCCTACATAATTTGTTATCACTGCAGTTTTTAACAGATTTATCAAAAACACCATTAAATTACTCTTCCAGAATTTATAAAAATACTTACTATGTACTAAAATTGTACTATTATTGTAAGAGGAGTCTAGGGATGACATAATCAATAAATCACCTAGTCCACCCATTCTTTGGATACTTAGATTGTTTCTACAACTACATATGAGTCTCCAGGAGTGGCAAACTTACTGACATTTGATGTTGTCTCTTACTTCCTGGGAGAGCTTTAGCACCAAATTCTTCTACATATTCTTCCATCATCTGCTTCCCTGAACCTTCTAACCATTTGTTATGATTAGAATAAACTTAAGCCCAACTTCCATATGGTCATCATCCAGATTTTGAAAACAGCTACCTTCTTTCTATTGTATTTTCTTTTTTCCAGGTTAAAACTTTCAAATCTTTTCATTATCACATGAGTATTCGGATCCTTTCATTTTCCTAATTATGTTTTTCTGAAAATACCCACAACTGAGTATACCCACAACTCAGTATTGGTCCATTTTTTAACTATATTCCAAGTGGGTCAAAGTAAAGCAAAACACAATGGGGCTGTCAATTCTCTAAACTAATGTAGTATAAATAATATAAATAGTAGATATTTTTAGAATACAATATCATAGCGTTGATTGATCTTGAGCTTCTTATTAAAAAATTTGTTTCTAATGTACTTTTATTTTTCATACATGACTCTGAAACATATCATCTATTTATTATTTGTCTAATTTTCTAATTAAGACTATTTGGATTCTTTTTTTAATGTTTTTTAATGTTTATTTATTTTGAGAGAGAAAGAGGGGAAGAGGCAGAGAGAGGAAGAGTGAGAATCCCAAGCAGGCATCACACTGTCAGAACAGAGTCTAATGCAGGGCTCGTGAGATCATGACCTGAGCCAAAATCAAGAGTCAATACTCAACCAACTGAGCCACCCAGACACCCCATGACTATATGGATTCTGATCCAATCATCAACTATTTATCAATGTTAGTTTATGCAATATCTAATGCATCAAGGCAAGTTACTAATACTACAAAGACATATGAAATGGGTTTCTTTGTCCTTTGCCTTTAGGTCACATTCAGTTTTGTTTTTATGTCCAAGTCAGTGTTAAAAATGATGATCAAGAAAGTGTTAAAGACAAAATCTCAGATCCTATCCACATGGATACCCCACTGAAGGCTTGTCCCACTATTTTTTTAGAGGCTTTTCCTACTATTAAACTAGCTAATGATCTTCTTAATCATTCTAGCCAACAGTTCATAGGTCTCCATCATTTCTGCTGGAATATCACTGTAAGTCTTCTTACATACTTGATTAAGCCCAGATACATTGTGCCTTCCATACTGTAATAGCACATCTCCACTGGATTTTTCACAGACTTGCTCCTACTCAGGCTTTCTTCTGCAAGCAGAGTAATATTTCTAAAATGTAACTTTGATCTGGCCGTTTAATTTCTTAAGATCTTTCAGTAACTGCCTACTTTTTAAGCTTAGTTCCATTTACAAAGACCTTCACAGTCTACCTTCTGCTGTTCACTGCAGGCTCCTTTCTTACCATTCCCACTTGCCCCGTGCTATGGCATATTAAACCACCTACCTTTCTCTGAGTGAACCAGAATCAAATGCCACCATTCCTTCCAAGTGTTGTTCTTCTGCCTAAGGACCTTCTGTCTACCTATACACATACATACAGAGACACACACACACACATTAACACATTCATCTGCAACATTAACACATTTATCTTTCTCTTTTAATGTACCATGAGCCTTTGGCATAGTCTTATTCCCTGGAAAGACATTCCTCACTGGCCTTAACCCCAACCTGACTGTGTTGTGTCTTTGATTTGGATTCCCTCAATTCCAGAGCACTTCCAAACACCATAAAGTATATCCCTGCACTCTGAAGCTTAAGAAAGTTAAATCAGTATGAAACATTTAAACTTGAACTCACACTGAAGAATAAAAGCTTATGACAGCCAACATTTATTGCGAGCATACTCTATATGAGGCATTGTGGTAAATATTTTACAAACATTAATAGAAAGTCATCAAAAATGTAACTAAACCACATTTTCTATATTTAATGTATTTCCCATTGTTATAATATTTTATATTTTAATTCTGAATATAACTCTGACATTTAAGACATCTACATTGTAAAGTCTAAGAATTGTTTTTCTCCTTTAGGCTCCCTAGTCTTTAAGGAAGTTTAATTCTTAGGCCAAATAAGTTGCTTTACTGAGCCTATTCTGTTCTGTGTCACCAAGACACTGGAGCAGGTTCAGCACCCCAAGTATCTTGCTTTAGGTCAGTTACATAGTTAGTCAGTAAGTGATGGATACTGGATTAGGACTCAGGAGACCTCAATCTAGGCCCCATCTTTTAATCACTATCTTCACTTTCTTGTTGTCACAGCAACTTTCCTTTTTCTCAACGGTGAAAAATATTCTTAGACCTCTATACCCATATGAAGTATGACCATAACATTCTGAAGCTCATTTTGTGTGAATTTGATGGATGTCATTCTAGTATATGTATATGCAGCTAGAAAATCACATGTGCTCAGGACCTGATTGACACAGCATGAAAAAAATCCATGAGTAGGTCACCGCTCCCAAAAGCGGATTGTGTGGGAAGCACAAAGTGTATGTAAGGCCTGAATTTTCCAAGGAGAAAAGTGGTGACCCATCTCTACCGCATACTGACCTGTACCTCCTGCTTTTGATTCCCCTCAGCCATGAAGCAACAAGGTTTCTATTGGAATGAAAATGTTCCTTACTCTAATGTTATTAAGTCTCATCCAAATATACAAATTAGCAACTTTG
The DNA here is from genome assembly GCF_008692635.1 of Crocuta crocuta. Taxonomy (NCBI): domain Eukaryota; kingdom Metazoa; phylum Chordata; class Mammalia; order Carnivora; family Hyaenidae; genus Crocuta; species Crocuta crocuta. Next base: position 640,167 of record NW_027529449.1, read on the forward strand.
TCAATATTTCAAGTAAACTAAAAACTATACAAACATGTGGCCAAATAAAATTTTGTCTGTAGAATGTCCTGGAATTCTTTGAAGTTCCAGCACTCTGTAATTCTTCAACTATAAAAGGTATGAAAGCTAGTCTTGCCCACCTCCTCCTCCATCTATCATACTCCATTCAACATAAACTTGTGCTGGGCACTCGGAAAAAGGAAGCTGCTGATGCAGTCTAGAATAAAGAATATCTGTTAGAAGGCATTATGTAAACCAAAATTAAGTTTCAGGAAATGCCATAGTCTCACAAGACAAAGATTGGTTGTGCTCAGGCATTTTAATGTGCTTTATTATTGTAAAAAAATAATAATAAGCTTTTAACTTTACAAACTTTCTACTGTTTCCACCATATATTTTTTCTCAGTGCATGGGGAATAGGTGCTGATTTTTCCTTCTACAAACAGACACCTTGAAATCATAGAGCAGACTATGGTGTTACACATTCAAATACTACTTTTAAAGCAGATGCACTGCATACTGTGAAGAAAATTGGGAAATGGGTACTTAAATGTTAGCAATTTAAGACCTAGAAGGAATGCATACTGATTGGGAAGGCAGATGCTTGAATAATATCAAGATATAAATAGGACAGATCAAACTGAGATAACAGGAAAGGCAGCCACATGAATAATCACCATATAAACAGTATAAATAACACCAACTATTTGAGGGTCAAGAGCACACACTTTAATTATATTGATTTTTAAAAAATAGGTCAGCTAAATAAAAAGAAGGCAAAAAGTGACTGAATAAACAAGACCTTTTGCAATGTAGACCTCCGTTTTTTCCTTCTGCAAAATGTAGGAAATGAGTGAAATGATGTTGAAAATCAGACTCAGAAAATATTCATGATTCTAAGACTGATTAAGAACTGCACAGTAAATTGGGGAGCATCATTGATTCTGTCAGAATTTAAAACCAGGTTAAATGCCATTCTTTTGAAAATATAGCACACTTCTTAATATCCTAATGTTCATTTCCAATTTTTTTTTTTAAGTAGGCCTCACTCCCAGTGGGGAGCCCAACTTGGGCTTGAACTTAAGACTGTGAGATCAAGGCCTGAGCTGACATCAAGAGTAGGATACTTAACCAACTGAGCCACCTATGCACCCCTCCAAAAAAATTGATTTGAGAAACCGTGTGTCCAAATATTACTGGACTCAATCAATAAAAATTAGATGCAAATATGTTTTGAGCTTGCAAAGAGCTACGCAAAGATGTTAGGAGGGTAAATTAGAGACATTAAAATAAACTTTCTTAAGTTTTAATTCAGAAAGTAATAAAAAGATTGTTAGAAAATTGATATTTTAAGAAAGAAATCAGAAATTAATTTAATAGTAATAGAGAAATCCATAAAACAGCCTAAATATGTAATTTGATATTACATACAACAGCATTTACATTACTTATATGGACTATTACTTCAAGTAAGTCTTTTAGTTCCCTCTTACATAATTAGTTTGCAGAGTTTCTTCTAAAAAAATCTTCTTTATGCTATTAGTTGGATCATAAACGAAGTATGAGCCATGTATTTTTGTGTGTTTATTATTTTGTTTTAAGAAAACAAGGAGAAATAAAGAAAATATTTACTTTCACCTTTTTAGACAAGGTTTCTTAAAACCCTTAAGACACTTTTGCAATTTTTAAAAATTGCAGTATTGGGGCGCCTGGGTGGCTTAGTCGGTTAAGCGTCCGACTTTCACTTAGGTCATGATCTCGCGGTTCGTGGATTCGAGCCCCCCGTTGGGCTCTGTACTGACTGCCAGCTCAGAGCCTGGAGCCTGTTTCAGAGTCTGTGTCTCCCTCTCTCTCTGACCCTCCCCTGTTCACGCTGTCTATCTCTCTCTCTCCTAGAAATAAATAAAAATTAAAAAAAAAAATTAAAAAAAAATTGCAGTATTAACCAGACATAACATATTTTGAGATTGCTGAAAAGGTTAGCATTCACGCAACCATTGATAATCCTTCATCATTTCCTCAGTAAAGGCTACCTCCCCACAAACTCCCTAGACAGATTCCATGCCTTCCATCTGAAACATTTTTTCATTTCTCTTTCTTGGTACTTCTAACAGCATCCAATGGCATAATTTGCTATTACAATGGGTGGTTCCTCTGAAAACTCTTTGAGGACAGGGATGATAACTTATCATCTCTGACTTGTCAGACTTCACTCAGCGCCTGGCATATAGTGTGTGTTTAATAACGTTTGAAGATTAAACCACTAGTATGGAGAGGGAGTGTGATAGTGTTTTAAGCATTAATAGAAAATAAATGGAAAGAAATTAGAATCATATTTCTATATTGATATAATATAAAATAAAAATTGTAGAAGCTGATAAAATTGCCATTATCTATTTATCTATTTTTCTTTTCCCAGGCAACCAAGAGAATCATGTGGATCAGACTGTGTCCCTTCCTCTGGTTTTTCTTCACAACAATCCAGAAAGCCCAAATTATTTGATAAAGCCCTTTGTAAATTTTAAAGTGTTATAAGTTATCTTTATAATTAAAACAGTCTGTAAAATAGGAACTTCATCTTTAGGGCTAATTAGAATTTATGTAAAAATTCCTACTCTTCAGAACCAGTTTTAGCATTCAATAATGGGTATTATTTCCTAAGAATTTTCGAAACTAAAAAAATCCAAGCAGAAGTGAAAAGAAAATATTGTAGAAAATTGTTTGTCATGGAAAATATAAATATATAAAGTATTAAAGTTAGTAACTTCCTCTCCCAAACAATCTAATTCAAAAAAGCATGTGGAAATTTTAAATGTAGATAATGTGACTAAGTCAGTAGAGATCTAATACAGAAATAATGTACACATATGTGAGTGTGGATGCGACACTGATATGCATATATAGACTCATACATAAGCAAGATCTAAAGAAAATTTAACAATCAACCAGTTAATTCACAAACAAAGTCAGGGAGAAAAATATAATGGTCTGATACTGTGAAGCAAAGCAATAGGTCATTGACAAAAATGTTTACACTGACTTTAAGTAGACACAGCCTAAATGAATCTATCTTATAGTCAAATGAAATGACCCAGTTGTAGATTATGGTGTTTTACGTGTTCAGGGTGGAGAGTGGGTCAACACAGACAGACATATACATACACATGCACACACACAAAATAGATTTTCACTTAAAACTAATACGACTCGGGGTGCCTGGGTGGCTCAGTCGGTTAAGCATCCATCTTCGGCCCAGGTCATGATCTCACACCTTGGCTAGTGGGTTCAAGCTCTACATTGGGCTGTGTTCTGACAGCTGAGAGCCTGAAGCCCGCTTCCGATTCGATGTCTCCTTGTCTTTCGGCCCCTCCCCCACTCACACTCTTTCTCTCTCTCAAAAATAAACATATAAAAGAATTTTTAAAAATAAATAAAACTGATACTACTCATAAAGAGTTCCTGAGAGTGAACTGTGGACATATAATCAAACTTAAAAAAAATTCATTAGTGAAAATAACTAGTCTGTAAACTCTTGTGAATTTGTTCCATGTTGAATTCCCAGCTTTTAGCTGAATGTCTATCACTACATAGATAGCGAAGAGTTAGACAAATTATACTAAAAATTATACATGTTCAAAGATATTTGCAGCAGTACCATTTGTAATAATGAAACAAACTAGAAACAATCTAAATGTATTATCACCTGGGATTGGTTCTATACAGCATTGTAAACCACGGGGATAGTGTGCAGCCATTAAAATAGTTGGCTAGATGTACATTTATTACCAGGTAAAAATACTCAAAATATATAGCTAATGAAATAGCAAGTCAAAAATCAGCTTGTTTTTAAGAAACGACATTGCGTAGTAAGAAAGAATAAGTTCTCTGTTGTTGAATTATTGTCCACCTGAAGCTAATATAACACTGTATGTTAACTGACTGAAATTAAAATAAAAACTTAAACTAAAAAAAAGAAGGTTCTGAAGTCAGCCTGCTTGAGTCCATTTCAACCTTTATGCTGAGTGACCTTAGGCAAATAACTTAATTTCTTTATACCTCAGTTTCCTACTGGAAAAAATACCACGTTATTTGTATTACCAACTATCAACTTCATAGGATTGTTGTGAAGGTTAAATGAAAGACTAAATTAAAATTCTTAGAACAATAATACTATCTCAACAAAATTTAGCTATTCCATGTTGGCTATGTCTAAATATTTACTTACAGATATATAGATATGAAATAAATATACATATATAGAAAAATGCCTGAAAGGATACAAAGTATTAATGGAGGATAGCTATAAATAATTGAATTATAGATAATTGTTATTTTCTAAACTTCTTGAAATAAAGAAATTTTTATATATCTGAAATACCTTTACAGGCAGAAAACAATTTTTGATGCTGGAGTAATTTGGGACAAAACACTATACAATTTTAGATTCTCAGGATAGGATAGAACCCAATGAAAAGTGAGAATATTTGCAGTCTTAGGGAAATATACAAATATAGATTTAACAAACTCAGTTCATCACTATAGAGATAAACTACTTTAGGGGCGCCTGGGTGGCTCAGTTGGTTAAGCATCCAACTTCAGCTCAGGTCATGATCTTATAGCTTGTGAGTTTGAGCCCCATGTTGGGCTCTGTGCTGACAGCTCAGAGCCTGGAGCCTGCTTCAGACTCTGTGTCCCTCTCTTGCTCTGCCCCTCCCCCAGTCATGCTCATGCTCGCTCTCTCTCAATCTCTCTCTCTCTCTTTCTCTCTCTCTCTCTCTTTCTCTCTCTCACAAGAATAAATAAAACATAAACAAATTTTTAAAAGAAAAAAGAAATGAACTACTTTAATTTAGATAATCTCATTTGTTTACTTTAGTTTTTGTTGCTTGAGGAGATTGGTCCAAAAAAACTATTGCTAAAACTGCTACTAAAGAATTTACTGCCTATGTTTTCTTCTAGGAGCTTTATTGTTTTAGGTCTCACATTCAAGTGTTTAATCCATTTTATTTTCGTATATGGTATAAGATAGTTTTCCAGTTTCATTCTTTTGCATGTAGCTGTCTAGTTTTCCCAAAATCATTTATTAAAGAGACCATCATTTCCTTACTACATATTCTTATCTTCATGATAAATTAATTGATCATATGTGTGTGAGTTTATTTCTGCACTTTCTACTCTGTTCCATTGATCTATATGTCAGTTTTCATGCCAGTGCCATATTATTTTGATTACTATCTCTTTGTAGTATAGTTCGAAATCAGGAAACATTATACCTCCAGTTTTGTTCTTCTTTCTTAAGACTGCTTAGGCTGTTTGGGGCCTTTTACAGCCCCATACAAATTTTAGAATAATATGTGGAGAAAAGGGAATGCTTGTACACTGTTAATGTGTATATAATTTAGTGTAGCCACTATGGAAAACAGTATGGTGGTTCCTCAAAACCTTAAACATAGAAGTACCATACAATCCAGCAATTCCATTTCTCAGTACTTACCCAAAGAAAACAAAATCACCAATTAGAAGAGATACATGGATCCTTATGTTCCTTCGCAGCATTTTTTGCAATAACCAAAAATTGGAAGCAACCTAAATGATCATTGATAGATGAGTAAAGAAGATGTGATATAGCACTATGTGGTATTTATACACACACACAATAGTATATTGTTCAACCATTAGAAAAAGAATGAAATATTGCCATTTGTGACAACATGGATGGACCTAGGGGATATTATGCTAAATGAAATAAGTCAGACAGAGAAATGTGGAGTCTAAAAAATGAAACAGGCAGACAAATGAATCAAAACAAATACTCATAGATCCAAGAAACAAACTTCTTGTTATCAAAAGGGGGGGGGGGACTGGAGGGCAGGTATAATAAATGAAGGAGTTTAAGAAATACACACTTAAAGTCATAAAATAAAAAAGTCATGGGGATGTAATGTACAGCATAAGGAATATAGTCAATAATACTGGAATAATTTGGGTGACAGAAGATAATTAGACATCATGAGGATCATTATACATTTATAAAAAATACTGAATCACTATGCTGTACACCTGAAACTAATAGAATATTGTATGTCAATTATACTTCAACAAAAAGAAGAAAGAAATTAACTACTTTACCTGTACAGAATAATGATCTTAAAAGTTGAGCAAGAACAAAGAAAATGACCTGGTTTGAGAGATATGATTTGGATCAGGCAGAGATAATGCCACTTTAGCATCTCCTATATCCCCTGGAACACCACTTTACAATATTTATTGAGGGTGTTAGTAATTTGTTTAAAATTTCTCCCAAGTATCAGATGTGCTAAGCAATTCAAAATCAAAATTCTTGCTGTTTAAATTAGAAACCAACTGTAAGTTGAGAGAAAAAAACATTTAAAAATCAATGAATACATAAAAAGCACTTTTAAAATAACATGTAAAAATGTCTTCTGCTTGCAGCCAAGCTGAGAATGGGGAAGGTAATTGATAATTCTCCTGAGATTGCCTATCATGATGCAGTGAAGAGGGTTTGCAAGAAATCAGAAAAATGGGCAGAGGCTCTCATGCAAGGTGAGCTCATCATCTGCCTCTGAACTGGAGTCTGCAACCAACCATTCATTTTGGGAGAAGAATGATAAGCAATATTCATTTTACCTCATTTGTGATTTTTCCCCATGGCTCCTAGGACTTCTTGGCCCAAAATCTACCAAGGACACACGGAATTAATGCTGCCTGCATACTGAAGAACCTTTGCCGATATCCTGAGGTTATCCTGACATTATTGGTTACTTTAAGCTGGCACTTTCCTGCAGGCTCTAGAATGCTTTAACAGCTATACAAATTGCTGTAAAGGTTAACTTAATTGATTCCAAGCGAGACAGATGACTCCCTAGCTGGGCAGCACCCATGTGAGAACAATAAAAACAAGCTCTCTTTTTATCTCTGGTAAGTGAAAGAATGACAGGTTTCAGCAACATTTTCAAACACTCTGATTTGCATAGAGCCACAGATCAGAAGAGTGACTTTTAGTACTTTACAATGCAAAAATCAACTCTCATTCACTGTTCCGTTTATCATAACAGATGTTCTGATCAGCATTCCCAGGTCACCATGTACAGTGTACATGTTTATATAATTACAAGAGAAAAGAGGTTAAAATGTTGTGCCTCATCCAATACTGCCAAAATGAACCGATACAACAATTCACACAGGGGAACAGCAAGAGAGTAAATGCAAGCACTATAAATATACATAAGCCACAACCTAAATTGTTTCCCAGCCCAACCTCCAGAAATGGATTTCTCCCAATAGACATACAAGAACCAATATATATCCCTAACTGCCCAGTGTGACCTAGTTGAAGGCAGCCTAGAGGCAGAGATGGAATTTCCACTACATTTGTAGGATTCCATGAATATGTATTTAGCTTTTGTCAGAAGGCAACAAATATCCCCTAGCTGTAATGTGAGTAAAAGTGCCGTTTGTTTTTCTTCTCACATACCTGTTTGTGACACAGAAAATGTGGCATAAAGTACACTTTAGAGGAAGGAGAGGGAAGATTATTTATAAACAGATTCACAGAATGAAGATACAAATGTACACAAATGTAAAGATACAAATCTAGGCAAACATATTCTTCCTCTAAAGCCGGGAAAGTTTTTCTTGGGCTGTGATGTACCCTGCCTGCATCTAAATCCACCTGAGTTTTCTCTGGTATCTGTTGTTTGACTTTTATATATTTAAGTGCTGATACAGATATAGAATGTTCAATAAAACTATGCCATATTTATGTGGATTTATAGGAATAATTAAAAGCCATCACAGTTAGGTAAGTGTCAACAGAGTGGTAGTTTAGAGCCTGAGATTCTAGTCCTGACTTGGCCATTAACTAACTCTGAACCTCTAAAAGTCAATTAAGTGTTCTGGGCCTCAGTTAACCTTGCTGTGAAACTGAGAGGCTTAAAGGACTCAAGTAATATGAAGGCACATGATGTTCTTTTTCATCTCCTTCACTCTGGTACCCAGCACAGTGCTTAGCACACAGGAGATATTCCATGAGTATTTGTAGAAATGGATGCATGAATTATTTAACAAATAATGAAAAAGGCACCCGTAAGATGCTTGCCAATCTGATCTATCCATGACATTATGTAGTTAATTTGCATGACAAAAAAACCCTTAAAATTAAATTCTGGTTCAGAGGTGAATGTGTGTTTTCTGAAATGTGTAATGGTATCTAGAAAGTCATATTACAGCATCACAACCCAAATCCCCCGTCAGTTCAGTCTGAATCACGTACCTGTCTGAAGAAAGCAAATATAATGACTTAGCTGAGTCATCTAGTGAGAGCCCAGTAATACAGGCAAAGTTGAAGACCTCATCTGTGATCAAATTTCCACTGATGGTGACTTAATTAACCACTGACCTTGCACTGAACAGCAGAAATCATAACTGTGGATTTCTGTCAGCCTCCTGCCTTTTCTATTCATGCCACATCCATGAGGAAATTATTATCTTATCCAAGAATAGGAAGTGGGCTCTACTTTCTAGAAATAGGTTATGTATTTGAAATAATCCAATCATTATATTTCTAACCTATGAAATTATTATGCTAATGAGATACTCTCTATAAAACCATTTTCTATGACTTTTATTTGAGCTTGGAAGAAAATATTAGGAGGAAATAATACTGATTTTAGCTTATACCAAGGTAATCACAGAAAGTGTCTAGTCACCTTGTGCCTACAGAACATTTAACTATCTACATAAAAAGGAAATATACTGAGTTACATATTTCTTTAAGTTTATTTATTTATTTTTGAGACAGAAAGAGAAAAAGCATACATTAAGTAGGGAAAGGGCAGAGAAAGGGAGAGAAAGAATCCCCAGCAGGCTCCACACTGTCAACGTAGAGTCTGACTGACACAGGGCTCCATCTTGTGAAGCATGAGATCATGACCTGAGCAAAAATCAAGAGTCCAACGCTTAACCAACTGAGCCACCCAGGCACCCTGAGTTAAAATATTTTAAAAAGCATACCCAATTTTTAGCAATTTAGAGAGCAAGTATTTAAGCTTTGATCTCTTGTTGTTGTTTTTAGATACCTTCTCTAATGTGGATTGGAAAGAAAATGAAGGAAAGATGGAAGAAAGGAAGGGATGCAAGGAGGAAGGGAAGGAGGATGGAAGGAAAGGAAAGGGATTAGAATACAAGAAGAACTGAAGACTTTAAAGCACTTGGTATTGAATGCAGTGTTTCCATAAACATGCACAGATCCACTATTGTGTAACAAGAGTATTTACATTGCTCACTTAGAAAAATTAATTGATTTGTTCAAGATCACACAGCAGGAAGGTGATATAGTCAGGACTTAGGTCCCATGTATTTAAACATCAAACCTTTCCATTGTATTTCAGCCACAACATAAGTATTTTGTTGAGAGGTAGGCATTCATTAAAAATTGTAAATAGTGGCAATTTATCTATCATAGAATGATATTCAACCAAAAGGGAGAGTTATAAATTAATGAGATTGTTCATCCAGTAATTATGTAAGATTTAGAAAAATTATTAACTATCGTGAACCCCTCTCATTTCACTATATTGTTCTGTTATTTCTACAGATTTGTAGGTCTACTTTAAATTACGAGGTTCAAGCCACTCACTGTTTTGAAGACTTAGTACATTTAATTGTACCTAAAAAAGGAAGCTATTCAATATTATTTTTTAAATGTTTTGTATTACTATAAAAAATTAAAATATCATGTATTGTTCAGTACAAAGCAAAAAAAATGTTCATTATCACATAGGTCATTACATATTTAAATAAATTATTGGCTTTTTACACTATCATTATGTGGATAATTAACCAGTCTTCTTATCTTCTAACAGCACTTCAAATAGCATAGTTTATCATTCTTAGGTCTGAAACTTCCTTTTGGCCATTGATTAAATGAGTGTTACAAAATCTGGAAAATGTTCTTCTTAAAGGCAATATTTACTTCTACTCTAACACCACTTCAAGCTGTGTCATTTATCAGTTAAGTATACAGTCTTGTCTTGTTCTTTATTCTCACCATGGTTTTGTGTATATTAAACTAGGTTCCCATGAAATCTCATGGATCTAGAAGGGCAAATGGAAGATGTGTGAAATTTTTAAAAATTGACTTATTGCTAGTTACCAATATTATCCATTGGATATATTGATATCATGCTTGTCATATTATAGTTGCACATTAGATATTACATTACATTTTTACTTTAAAATACTTATATATTAATTTTATCAACAGGAAGATTTTAAGCCAAGTTTTCAAGTGGTAACAATTAACCTTTTAATGAGAAGCAAGGGTTTCAATTTACTTTTTAATTTTCTTGGGATCATTTGTATCTAACCTTTTCTACTCCTAACAAAGATAAATCCTTAAAAGAATTTCAATTCTAATTTTAGTACTTTGCTACTATGCTACTATATACTTTCAGAACACTTAGTTATAGACAAACTTTTATACTTGACATAAGCATTACAGAAGTAATTATTATACTTTATATTTTACATGACATAGTATCTCCTTACACCTAAAATCCATTCTGAATAGAAACCACAGTTGTAAAACTTAAAGAAAGTGCATGCACACAGTTCTTTTTTTTTTTTTCTTATTCTTAGCAATTATAAAAGCAATTATGAACAAGATTGCTGGTCAGATGTGTGAAATGCCTAGTTGTTAAAGCCCCAGCTCATAGCCTCTGCTTTAATGAAATATGTCATACAATACATAGTTCTCTAATATCATTTAACCTATAAATTGTGCTTCTGACCCTTTCATCACTCAAACAGAGAATATAAAGAATAGAATTCATTATAAATTCATGGAGCTTCTAAAACATGAAGAGATACTGGTTATAATTCATTCATGAGTTATTTTCAGTTTATGAAGGAAGGTCTTGCCAAAAGAGAGTAAAAAGCAAAGCACGTTAAATCATAAAATTAAATGCACACTTTGCTAAGCATGGTTTTTAAGTTTCTCCACAAATAATTCCAGCCCTAACGTCACTCCACATCTGAAATTAAATAAATCTTTCTCATATCCAGCTTACCAAAATTGTGGTTATGCTATTCTCTGCCCTCACAATGATCCCCTTCAAAATGTTAACAAAATACTCACCTACCTGTGATGAAGCCAGCTAAGTCAACTACTCTATCCACCTTGGCTTGATGTGAACACATTGGAATTTATGAAATTCTCCTCTATTAAATAAACACTGATGATGAATTTGTTGATTATTTCCCCTTTTAAGTCTACTTCACATCCATTATTTTCAGTTGAATGATAAGGTCTTTGAGACCAGAGATTGTGTCTTTGACACGCTAGATAAAAGAAAGTTAATATATTGAAAGTATACTTTGGAATGCATTATGTAAATGAATCCAACAGTAGAATGGTTTCAACAAGAAGTAGATTGAGAGCTACATTAGATCCTAGTATAACAAATAAAAGAGAATATAGGAAATACAAAGATGGCAATCTTATTCTTAAAGATAATCTTCTTTGATGAGGGCTTAAAGTAATGTGGTGTGACCCACTTAACAATTCAAATAAGTGATCAATCCATATTATCGTTGACCATTCTCCTTGAAAGAAGTATGAATACAATTGTTTTTTTCTATGCTGATTCTAGGTAAATACTATTTATTTTGAATTTTATTCTGGAATTATGTTAACACCAACATGGAAAAGTGCAGAAATAGTAGTATTTAGAGGTGCTAAGCTCCAATACTGGCATTGAAACACAAGACTTTCTTTAAGTCATCTAACCAAATAGGCTTAAAGTCTTCATTGTTAAAACGTGAGGGTTGATACTGTATTATCTTAAGTTATACTCCCATCTCTAAAAAGTCTATCATTCATTTAGTCTCCCCCTCTGAGAAACAGAATAATTCAACTTTTTTAATGAAAAAAAAAAAACAAAACGCACCATGAAATAATTTTTGCTTAAGAGGAATTATTAAAAAGCATGAAATAATTTCTTCTTAAGATGTACTGTCTGTTGGGGTGCCTGGGTGGCTCAGCCGGTTAAGCATTGGACTTTGGCTCAAGTCATGATCACTCAGTTCATGGGTTCAAGCCCCACATCAAACTTTGCACTAACAGTGCAGAGCCTGCTTGGAATTCTCATCTCTCTTCTCTCTATACCTTTCCCCTGCTCACATTCTCTCTCTCTCTCTCTCTCTCTCTGTCATTCTCTTTCTCTCAAAATAGATAAACTTAAAAAAAATTCAGTGAGCAAATCCCAAAGTTAAAAAAAAAGAGTTATTATCTTGTGTCTTAATAATCATTAGAAGAATTGTAAAAAGAATCCTTATTCTACCTTATTCTATTCACATATCATTAAAGTTGCAAATATACAACAAAAGTGAGGCTACAAAATTATACTATAGTATATCTAAAGAATAGTGAACTCACTATAAAAAAAAAGTATGATGACCACTTTTCATAGTTGGAGAGAAAAACAACTGATAAAGTGGCTTCTAGCTTCAAACAACTATAACTTGTTTTCTTTAGCAGGGAAGAAATAATTTTACTTTAATGTTGATTATTGAATTCCTTGTAGTAAGTATATTTATCTCTGTTTAGGGAAACAATGGTAGGGTACTTAAATTTTTTTTTCTTTTCTCTTTCTTTTTTTTTTTCTTTTAAGAAGAGAACATTTGAAGCAAAATAATACTGATAACTAACATTTAATGAGAACTTTCTACCATACTATACTTTTCTAGGTGCTTTACATTTATCAATCCACTTGCATTCTTGCAAAAACACATAAGAAATGAAATCACAACACAGAAAAGTTAAGTAAATTTCCTAGGGCCACAGAGCTAATAAAAAGCAGAGGAGGATGAGAACCAATAAGGCCTCAGTCCAGAGTCCACACACTTAAACACTAAACTTTGTTGCCCCAAGGATATGCTGAGACACAGGAAAGACACACCGATCTGCTTAAGAATTAGTAAAGCAGGATTGGAGATAGGAACATGTGAGCTAAGAAGAGTTGTAGAGGTGCTTACAGTGATTAGGAAGTCCAGTAATAAGCCATGTTATGTCATATAAACAGGAGAGAATAAATAAAAATTCAGGAGGAGAAAAAAAAAGAGCATTGTTCAAATAATTTTTAAAACTATGTAAGTTTAATATTCGATTGAATGTAAAAATTAATGCATGTGGAAAAAAAGTGGGGGGGGGGCGACCTGGGTGGCTCAGTCAGTTAAGTGCCCGACTCTTGATTTTGGTTCAGGTCATTATCTCATGGTTTGTGAGTTTGAGCCCTGCCTGAGGCTCGCCAGAGCCTGCTTCAGATCCTTCAACCCCCTCTCTCTCTACCAGTCCCCTGCTTATGTGCAAATAAGTGCACGAGCTCTCACTCCCAAAAAATTTAAAAAAAAAATTACTGTATGTGTTCTACCCATACAACCACTCAGTAAATTCTATCCTACTTCATGACTGTGGGTAGATGATATTTGAGGAAATCAAGGAGTAGTTTTTTGTTGTTGTTGTTGTTTGTTTTTTCTTTTTCTTTTTTTTTTTTTTTGAGGGATCCAGAAATAGCTGCAAGCGCTGAGACCAAGAAATTTAGAGGAAGCAACTATAGCCTCAGGTGACTGGGTAAAATGCCATCTCCACCGCTGCCAAAGGATCCTCAAAGGACTGGAAAGGGTCAAGTCCAATTGTCTCAATGACATTTTGGTTTTAGTTCAATATTCCCACTAACAGTTCTTTAACAATTCCTACTAAAACAGAGAAAATTCTTGCTATGATACAGTGATGCTAATGGAACAGTAGATGGGATATTCATAGAAATCAGGCAGGAACCAAACGCCTTCTGATACTGGAAGCTAACTTATGTTTCCTGATGCTTCTAACAACACAGATACCCATTAACTCAGCATTGTTTTAGAACTGAGGATGCCTAAATTAATTTATTCAATAAGTTACTAGGTGAATCTACTTAGTGCTAGGCAATAGAGCACTGTACAAAACAATCTATGCTCATATGGTTTACATTCCAATGTGCTTATATTCTAATTCAGGATTTAATACTGGCCATCTTAAATGATGATGATCCAACCATTATCTTTTTTACATATACTGAAATCAACACAAAAGTGCAGATAGGGATTTGTTCAAACTTACATAAAGACATTTTTTTAAGTTATTCACCTTGGCTATACTATCTCAGGGATCACTTGAATTTTTATTAAAGGAATATCTCCCAGGATATAGAACAGCCTTAATTATTGTTCCCATCTCCCCATTCAGTTAAAACATTGCCTCTATTCCAAGGGTTTTTGAGACTACATTTATGGGAAGGTGGTAGAAGGTGAATCAAGTGTTATTAATGCTCTCTCATCTTAGAATATTATCAAGCCCACCTCCCAGAGATACAAAATTCTAAAATCTACTCACTGCTTTTGCCCTTTATTCTGGCTGTATCTCTTGACCCTATTCAATTCTTTCTGTCATCTCTCTAAATGGGAAGGCCAATACCATCCATCTAGAGTTTTTGTAATCACACAGAGTAATATAAGTGAGATAATCTAGTAATCCACACCCTAGTAAAAAACTGATATTGTTTAGAACAAATTAGGCCTCTTAGGTAAAAAGGTGAATTTCTAGAAGAAGGATGTTGGTAGAAATGAAAACAATGAAAAAAGTAACTGACTATCTCTCTGTGACATACTCTTCATTCAGTTATTTTGCCTGTGAGTGGGGGGAGAAAAAAGAACATGGAAAGAAAAATAAATATCAGTTTAAAAGCAATTCTGTGTGAGTCAGTTGACCAGTGACCTGAGAATCTCTTGGTGGCATGATGATCAAAAGGTGTTGTAAGAATTCAAGTGCCAAAATCAGTTTAAAGTTTAAAGTTGTTTGCTATTTAATTCATGATGTGATGACTCTCAGAGACTTCCATATCTTTAATATAAAAGAACAGCAGCATTCCACATAACATTTTTTAATTCATGGATTTGGAGCTGAAGTATGGAGAATCAAGGACAAGAAGTTGTAAATAATATTTAGGCTAACCCTAGAGCAGAGGTAGAAAAAAAGGGTGCAAAACACAGAGGAAAAATATTGGTAGAAACAGAAAATCAAGACCAGAAGTGACTAAAAGAATACAAGGACACAGAAATTGGGTCTGTGACAGGCTGGTCTATTCAAATTTGAGGAGTTAGAGATTCTAGATTACTTGTGGCATGTGTATATATGTATGAAAATATATACACACATGCATACAAATATTTACATACGTACATATGCATATGTGGATGTCTGTGTGTGTACACAATGCCTATTCTTACATTCAGCAGAGTCATAAAGCCACACTAGTTTGGTTTATCTATAACCAAATAGACTGTGGCATCATCTGGATCAGGAGTCTACAAACTATGTCTCTTAGGTCCAACCTAACAAGCCACCTATTTTTTTAAAAATAAAGTTTTATTGGAACAAAATACCACCCATTGGCTTACATGTATAATGTCTAAGACTGCTTTTGTGATACAAAGTAGACTGAGATAATTGCAGCAGGGTTCATGGCACTGAACAAATAAAATATTTATTCTCTGGCTCATTACAGAAAAAGTTTGCTTACCTTTGACTTAGATCATCACTCTCCTAATCTCCTGACTTCCCACCTTCTGTCTGTCCCTGCTCTCCCACTTTTCTTCTCTCCTTTCCTTCCTTCTAGGTTTTTTAAAAAATTTTAAACAACATTCATTTATTGAGTGCCTACTGTTATGTCCTTATATTTAAAAACTATTTTTAGAGCAGTTTTAGGTTCACAGTAAAATTGAAAGGAAGGTACAGATACCTTCTATATACTGTATTTCCCCATACATGCATAGCCTCCTCCATTATTAACATCCCTTACCAGAGTGCTATATTTTTTATAAGTGATAAGCCTACATTGACACATCAAAATCAAAGTCCATCAGTTACTTTAGTATTCACTTTTGGCTGTACATTATAAGGATTTGGACAAATGTATAATGATATAAATCCACCATTACAATATCTACAGAATATCTTCACTGCTCCAAACATGCTCTGTGTTTCACCTACTTATCTTTCTCTGCCCCCCACCCCTGGCAAGCAGCACTCCTTATTGCTATCATAGTTTTTCCCTTTCCAGAATGTCATATAATTCAAATGAAATTGTATGTAGCCTTTTCAGATTGGCTTCTGTCAATTAGTAATAGACATTGGGTTTCCTTCCTTCATGGCTTGATAGCTCATTTCATTTTAATACTAATATTCCCTTATCCATACTTACATTTACCTATTTGCCTACTGAAGGACATCTTGGTTGCTTCCAAGTTGTAACAATTATGAATAAAGCTGCTATAATCATCCATGTACAAGATTTGGTGTGGACATAAATTCTCAACTTCTTTGGGTAAATACCAGGGAGTGTGATTGCTGGATTGTATACTATGTTTAGTTTTGTAAGAAACTTCCAAACTGTCTTTCAAAGTGGCTGTTACATTTGGATTCCCAACAGCAATGAATCGGAGTTCTCATTGTTCCACATGCTCACCAGCATTTGGTGTTGTCACTGATCTGGGTTTGGGCCATTCTAATCAGTGTGTTGTGATATCACATTGTTTTAATTTTCATTTATCTGATGATATATTATGTGAAAGAACTTTTCGTACTTAACATCTGTATATTTTGTTTGGTGAGCTGTCTGTTAAGGTCTTTGGCCCCTTTTTTAGTTGAGTTGTTTTCTTACTGTCAATTTTTAAGAGTTCTTTTTATATTTTGGATAACAGTTATCAGATGTATCTTTTGTAAATATTTTCTCCCAGTTTATAGTTGAGCTTCTTTTCTTTCCCCCTCTTTATTTTCATGTTTTTGACTCCCCATCATTGTCTCTAAGGTAACTATTTCAAATTTCTCAGGATTTTGGAAAGTCTATGAATGTCAACTTGCAGTTTCTCTGTATCTACACTTCCCTCCTTTCACTTCTATGTTCCTCAAGCTTAATTACCCAAATATTCCCTGATCCGAAAGCTTCCAGACTTCATTATCTTGCCCAAACTTATTCTCATGTGCTTGTCTACTAATATTCACTATTGTCCCTCAAAAACAATATATAAACATCCCTCCAATTCTTACTCCTTATAATTTAACACCTTACTCACCTTTACCCATATTTTTAAACTAAAAGTATTTTTTAAACATAACCCGTATGTCACTGCCTCTACTTTTTACCATCTACCCACACCATAAATTCCTTTAATCTGGTGCTACCTGGCTACTTTATTTAATTTTCCTTAGAAGTCACCAAGGACCAACTGATACTCAGTTTTCTGTTTTCTTCCTCCTTATAATCTCTTTGGTATTGGCTTTTGTCATATCTTTATGGAAACTCTTTTCCCACATGGTTTCTAAAAATTCCATTCACATGGAGACTAAAAATTCCACCAGTACCCAAGTAAAATACTAGTAGAAACATTACTAAGTTTTCCTCAAACACAGGCTATATATCTTAACCTCAGGCCGTTTTTGTAGTTCTGCTTTCTTTGCAATAAACATGTTTTTTTGTTTGATACAAGCTGTATCTACTTCAAGTTGTGGTACAACTGTCCATCAAATACATGATACTGGTATATAAGATCCAGGAGCACAATGTCTTTCTTATTGTTTATTGTGTCTCCAGTTACAGTTACACATTAAACACTAAAAAACAATTGAATGCATTTAATATCTGAAAGAAAACTCAGAGATCATCTCCTCCAGCCCCTTTTGACTTTCTCATTGTTAAAAAAATAAATTACTGGGAAAGCTGGAACATTAGAGTTCATTCCAGTACATGTTTCCACATTTTAATGCTGTTTCTATTATATACTAAATTGCTATGGGATCTTTTCCTTTTTAAGTATCTTTTAAGATAGTAATGACTTACTAAATTAAGAAAATCAGCTACTGTGATTATCAGAAATTGTGAACTTAATGTATTATCCAACACTTAACACTTCATCATTTTACTCTTCCATATATTTTTTTTTTTCCTGTGGCTTGGTTCAGGTGATGTTAGCATATCCAAATACACATATATTTTTCATTGGGGGTATATTCATTTTAGAGAAATCTTATAACACATTGTATCTGAAAATTCTGTAACATTTTCCAATAGCATGAGACAAAGGTCCCCCAAATACAATATTATACCTACAGTAACATATGAAACTGTCATCTATTCAAAAACTAAATCTTGCTTATTCAGAAGTAAAAAATGAAAAAGTCAACTTTAATATTACTTGGAGTCATCTGTTGGCAGCATAATCTATAACACCTAATTTTATGAGATTGAGCTCAAATATAAGCTCCCACTCATCCCACTAAGTTTTGTTGACTGCTTTTCATATTCAAGGCACTATTCTAGCTTCTGTAAGGATAGAAATAAACTCTATAGCTCGAAGAAGTTATAATGAAGGGAAGAATAACATTATGCAACTGGGCTTTTGTTTTCATATCTAAAAATGATGATAAAAACTTCTGTCCTGCCAAACTCACTGTATGCTTGGAAGACTCAGATGAGAAGTGAAAGCATTCTGTAAAATATAAATAAGTATACAACTCTTAATTATTCATTTTATACTGACTACATGATAGCAAATTACCAAAGACCCAAAAAGTGTAAAGCAGTGAGGCCTGTGGCAGATATGAGAGGGAGGAATCAGCATGAGGCAGAGAGGGTTAGGGAAATCTTCATAAAAGAAGCTGCTTGTTTCCGTCATCACCTATACTGTGGAAATTGTCTATCAGTGTTCCATTTTCTCCCAGTCTCTTCTTGCTCTCATCTATTGCAACTACTCCCAGACTAAGCTCTTACTAAGTCTTCACAGTCCTTTTGTTAACATCTTTAAACACCCATTAAATTTGGGAAGAAACATTTTAAATTCCTTATTTGGAGGTGTTTCAGCCTTATTTCCAACCGCTTAGTTTTCCTTACTTTCCACTCCAACTAAACTCTTGCGATAACAATTGCCTAGGGGTGCCTGGGTGGCTTAGTCGGTTAAGCGTCCGACTTTTGCTTAGGTCATGATCTCATGGTTCGTGGGTTCAAGCCCCGCGTCGGGCTCTGTGCTGACTGCCAGCTCAGAGCCTGGAGCCTGTTTCAGTCTGTGGCTCCCTCTCTCTCTGACCCTCCCCTGCTCACACTGTCTCTCTCTCTCTCTCTCCTAGAAATAAATAAAACATTTGAAAAAAAAATACAATTGCCTATCATTAATTTGGTAATTTATTTTTATTTGTTCCAGCATGATTTAATGTGGCCCATTTGTCAATTAATCATGTAACCTAACTCTTTGTGGCATCTGTTCTGCTGTTGCATCAAACTGTTACTTATATTTTATTTTCATTTAAAAAAATTCTTTTTAATGGGTTTTTTTTGGTCTTCCAGTCAGACACTAACCTCTATTAACTGAAACCATGTTTTACAGGGCACCTGGGTAGCTCTAAATCTTGATTTCAGCTCAGGTCATGATCTCAGTACTGAGTGAGGAAACACCAGCTTGAGATTCCTTCTCTCCCTCTGTCTCTGCTCCTCCCCTGTCCATGCTTTCTCTCTCTTAAAAAATAATTTTAAGAAAAAAATGACACCATGTTTCAATTACCCCTCCATACCACATCCATACCACACCCCAGGGTCATGCACACAGTTTTGCTTCAATCTACAAATTTATTGATATATAATTCTGCAAAGTTCAGTCCTTCCTACTAAAGAGAGATGATACAGTTCTTGCCTATGGAAACAAAAAAATAGTAGATACTAGCAATTCTGTCCTGTGGCTCCCATATCCCTTTCAAGACTGAAGGATTTATTCCCTTAGTCACTAGGAAGGTTTTTCTGCTGGTCTTCCCAGCAGACTCTTCTCTGCTGAAGGGTTCCTCCCGCAAAGGACATTTCCTTCTCCGGGCATATCACATCCAAGAACTCATCAATGCCAGCGAACAAGCCCCTGCACCTTCACCTCAACCTGGGGTGACTCTGAAGGTCACTTCAGCTTCAGAGCACCACTGAGGGGTCAGCTGAATCCTTCTTGTGACTCCAGTACAGCTGAACTTCTCCCTTTACCCAATCCTGCTTCTCTCTCATTTTCTCTATAGAACTTGCTGTATCTAATATCTATTCCAATCTCCTTCCCAAGGACTCCAACCTCTGACCAAAAATATGAAATAAATACATATAAACACAAAGCCCATCATGTTGCCTTTTTCATTCACTAGCTAGGAACTCTTAGCTAAATTTAATTTCAATTAAAGTAACTTATCATATTTAGTTTACAGTTATTCCCACCTCCATGATTCACTGTCAGTCTATTTCTTATATTTAAACAAGTATCTATTATATACCTTTCTTATCAAACTTGGTTGTAAATAGTTTTTAAAGAACAAGAAAAGGGAAAAAAAATAATATTAAGAAAAGGACAAAAAAATTTTCCCTATGGTTGAAGTACAAAATTCCACAGGATTTCAAGAAAGGAATATTTAATGCTTGGTTTTAGTCATCAGGAAAATAGCAAAACCAAAATATGTAAATAAATTGAATTTGAGATGGATCTTAAAACAGGAATTGGCACACAGAGATAAAGGAGTAGTAGATGATCTGCATGAGAAGGGGAGAGTAGATACGCTTGGAAAGATTGGTGGACCCATAGCAGAAGCTATACCACAAAGGAAGACTGGCATTAGGAGATTATAAAAGGACAGAGAGAGTGGGGCACCTGCGTGGCTCAGTTGGTTAAACATCTGACTTCGGCTCAGGTCATGATCTCACAGTTCATGGGTTTAAGCCCCGCATCAAGCTGTGTGCAGGCAGCTAGCTCAGAGCCTGGAGCCTGCTTTGGACTCTGTGTCTCCCTCTCTCTCTGACCTCTGCTCACACTCTCTCTCTCTCTCTCTCTCTCTCTTTCAGAAATAAATAAAACATTAAAAACATTTTAAATAAAAAAAAGGACAGAGAGAAATACTAAGTGACGATTACAAGAATTTTAAGTCACGGAGATAAACACTATGTAGACTCATGTGGAAGAATTAAAAATAAATAAATAGAAGACATCTTAGCTGGAACAAAAACTTGGCCACTGCTTCTGCAAGTCAGATATAGAACCTGATGAAGAATTCTGAAAGTTCAATATTTTTTAAATGAAAGTCCGCAGAACCGTCATATGAAGGCACCTTTATTTTAACAGATAGATTATCATCTTTGTTTCCTACAAAATGATAAAGTTACATTTCTTTGCTTTGGAATATTTCTGCTTTCTAATTAACTTCTATATTCCACATATTAGTCAGGGTCCAGTGAAGGGACGTAAACTACACTGATAATTTAAGCAGAAAAATTTTAATATAAAGGATTTTTAACTAAGTAAAAAGTAGTCAATATCTAGAAGGGGTAAAACAATTCTTTAAAAATTACAGGAATAGAAAATTTAGAGAGAAAGCTCTATCTCTAGGGCTAACAGAGAAAATCTAGGAAAGGGCCAAATTTTAAGTTCTCCCATCCCTTTCCTACAAAGTTGTTGGGAAGGTTTCACAGAAGCCCACTAGATGGCCAGACCATTTTCCCACAGATCCTGACTCAGCTCTGGTTCACTGAAAACCCCCTCTGGCTTGCCTTCAAGGTCCACTGGAACACTATGGTGTGGAGCTGGTAGACAGGGGGCTACCTGCTGGGAGACATGGGCTGGGGTCAGTCTACAACTGCTGGGATGGTGGAGAAAGTCTTCAGAAGCTGAGTGGAGAAATTCCCCAAAGGGCCAGCACTACAGGCTCTTACGTAACGATCCCCACAAGCTAAGAGGAAGAGTCACACCAGAACCAGAAAGAGAAGCCCTTTCCTCTGTTATAACTTACACTGCC
This sequence comes from Crocuta crocuta, assembly GCF_008692635.1. Taxonomy (NCBI): domain Eukaryota; kingdom Metazoa; phylum Chordata; class Mammalia; order Carnivora; family Hyaenidae; genus Crocuta; species Crocuta crocuta. Next base: position 662,083 of record NW_027529449.1, read on the forward strand.
CTCCAATGTCCAGAGGACACTGAATCATGTGACAAAGCAGAAGTGTTTATAGGGTCCAGCTCTAGTACATCAAAACAGAAAAAAAAAAAAAAAAAAAGAAGGGTGGATTTAGACCTGAAAGAAAATAAGCTGGTGCAGTCAATCACAAAATTAACTTTATTAAAAGAGATAGTAAGAAGGAGAAACACACACTGAGGAAAAAAGAACCAGAACTTTTAAAAATATGCTATGTTTTAAAAATGAAGAATTAAGCTCAAATGAATCCTAAGTATGTCATATAGACAGAAAAGTATATTTAGTTGTATATACAATACATACTTCAAAGCCATGTAAAAAGCTGTCCACCTTTTTGAAGTTACTTAAGAATATTTTAAAAAGCTGTTATTATCCAAATTATTATGAATAGTCTCTTCAAGTATGTAAACAAATTGACTAGTAAATAAATAATTTAGTTACCCAAAATGCCTAAGACCCAATTTTCTATTCCAAACTCCCTTCCTCCTGATCTCCAGACACATTTAATCTATTACCTAGTAAACATCTCTATTTGGATGTCCAATCAGTACTTTTCACACCAACATCCAAATTTCAGTCATAAGCTGGTAAACTAGCACTTAAGAATAAAAACCAACCCTGAATCTATTTTATGCCAATTTCTACAGAGTAAATATTCCAACATGAACTCTATGAAGCGTCTGACAACTTTACAACCATTTAAAGCTATTATCTGTTCAATGTCTCAATGAATCTTAGCCCTTTTCTCCACTCCAGTATCCAAGCCAGAAGCCTTGGTTTCATCTTTTATTTTGCCTCTCCCTTCACCACCCATATACTTTTCTAAATTATATAATTCTTTCAGCTTTGTTTCTCCGGTTTGTTACCGCCTCATTTTTGCACTGCCACCACCTTCTATCATGCCATTTTCATGTTTCATTAGGCTACCTGGTGTTCTCACCTCAAGTCTATCTTTCCCACATATTGTTCCCTGTAGGCAAAATAATCTTTCCTTTTTTTATTGAGATATAGTTGACATAAAACATTCTATGAGTTTTAGGTTTAATATGTACAACTTTTGACTTGATTCATTTACATATTATGATAGGATTACCATAATTGCTTAGCTAAAACCTCTATCATGTAATTATAATGTGTGTGTGTGTGTGTGCGTGTGTGTGTATATGGTGAAAACACAAGATTTCGTCTCTTAGCAACGTTGAAGTTTATAATAAGTAGTGTTGAGTATAATAGCTATGTTGTAAATTATTTTTCCAGATCATATTCATGTTCTGGATGCATGCTTATACAATTGAACAACATATCCCCAATTCTACTGCAGCCAATCCCCGGTAACCACCATCCTACTTTGTTTCTACAAGATCTGCTTGTTTAAACTGACATATTAGTGATATCATACAGTATTTGTCTTTCGCTGTCTGGCTTATCTCATGTAGCATAATGCCTTCAAAGTCTATCTATGTTGTACATGGCAGAATTGATCTTTCAGTGCACATTAGGCTGGCTGCTTTACTTATCTTAAAACACTATTGCAGTTTTTGACATGAAATATGATTTTGGGGGGGCTCCTGATCTCCTTTCTAGCCTCATCTTTCATTACACCTTAAAACTTTTTCCCCTGCACACCTCAGCCTGCTTCCTCTTCAGCCACTTTGAACTACTTGTAGTTCTCAATGTGACTGCTTTCTTTCAGGTATTTACATATATAGCTGTATGTGTTTAGACTGTATTTTTTTACTGTTAATTTATACTTTTTTATAATTTTTCATATCAATGACCTGATTCATTTTTAATCCTTTTATTGTTAATCTATTAGCTTCAAAATTGTATCTATTTATATTCTGGTTATTCTTATATTTTAAGTTGCATTCATGTTTTAATCTAACAAATCAGAACGTTAATGAAGTTTCTACTCCCTAGCATGAAGACCTGAGAATGCTTGTATACAGATATTCCCTGACAATACTCTTAATCCTGTCTTGTATTTTATTTCTATCTTCACTTTAGCTGCCCCAAAGTTATTTTTAAACCTGCTAGTTATTTACATTTGCCTGTCTGCTTACCAGTTCTTTACTCACCATTGCTCATGATGTCTTACACTTTCCTACCTCGTTTCAATTGCTCCTTTGTGAAGTACATTCTCTTGTTGTACATTCTCTGTTGTGATTTCTAACTCTCGCTCAGTGTGGATGACTTTGTAATGGTGTAGGGTGGGAGTAGAGCTCATCCTGAGTGGAGATTGTTTTCTCCATGGGACTGTGTACAGCTGGGTGGGAAGTATTCCTTCAGAGCATTTGCATTTTATTCTGCCAGACGTCCAGAGGATTTCATTGCCCTAAGATCAGTTTTTCTGTTACAGTGTCTACTTAGAGATCCCTATACTGTGAAGAGTGAAATATGTATATCATTCTCTGAATGGAACAAGTCTTGAATTTTGGTTGCTAACAGAAACATGTTTTTTCTTTCACCCTCCCTCTTCCTCTCTTTCTTTCCTTCTTTCTTTTCTTTCTTTCATTTTGTTTTCCATTCAGAGCCCTCAGCAGCATTAGGCCTTCTATCTCTTTCTGTGATCCTATAGGGAAGGGTTTTAGTTCCTATTCCATGAAAGATTCACCCCTTCCATATAATAGCTTTTAGTTTTATGTGTAGATCTCAGCTTGAAATTCATGCCCTTTTCTGGCCTATTGTTTCCTATTTCTGAGTGGGAATTAAAGCCCAAGTGCCTAGCTGTGAGGGTCTAGCTTCAGTACTGATATCCTAAACCCCAATCCTAAAGCCCTGCATTGCATTATTACAGCAACTTCCATTGTTACTGCTTTGGTTTTAAGTTGCCTCCCTTTTAAGTTTCCCCCCTCCTTTGATTTTAATTTTTAATTAAAAAATAAATGTTCTTCCTTTTTGTCTAAAAGTTATTTATCAGCTTTTGTAGAGGAAAACATTTACGTTACTTTGGTCCCCCACATGACTGGATTTGGTCATTTACACTCTCTGCCTGAGAACCCAATTTACTAGGTCCCTAATATCAAACACTACTCATATATATTCTTACTGCAAATTGATACTATCCTATGAATATACTATATAATATAAACTGTTTATATTTAGTATATATATATTTGGTATATATATATTTAGTATATATATATATTAAGTATATACATTAATTTACCTTATTATTTGTCTTTTAACTGTCTTATACCTCCTTTAGAGTATGAGTTGGTTGAGATTAGAGTATGCAACTTATCCATCATTATATGCAAGCACAGTACCTGGGGCACTGTAGACACTATTTGGTGAATATTAAATGGCTGAATAAATAAGTACATAAATTCATTTTATCATAATAGACTAGCAGACTTGCATTCTTATAAATTCAACATACATACACACATGTTCACATGCATCTGTAAATATATATATACAACTTTGACATTTTACAATTGATTTTAGAAAAACTGCTTTGGGGTTTAAATACATGGCCCCAAAATCAACAAATTAATTTGAAAATGCAGAAGTAATTATTGGACAAATTTCTGAGAGTCAAGATTTTAAAATTTATTAATGTTAATTACTTCTGAAAAATCTCAATTTTTTAGATTATAATCATGACTGAGGATTATCAGCCCATCACCATAAATTTGCTCAGTTATTTGCATAGCTGAAATGTAAGTACTTGTGCTGGAGGATTCTTCTATTTCACTTTTCAAATGAGAAAAGATGCTCACTCAGAGCACAGGAAAATGAGAAATGTTGGCTTACTGATAACATCCTACTTCCTGTAGTAACATCCCTGTTGGCTGGAATTTCAGCATGTAACTAAAAGTCATGTCCCATAATCTTGCATTTTTGCAACTTCTGACACATGTGCATGTGTTTCTATGTCATCCATTATGTCAGTTCTTTCTCTCTGACTTCTAGGTAACATTGCTATAACTTTAGATGATTGTGTTGCTATCATTTTTTCTGATACTTTCATTCAAAGTATCATAAAAAATTAAACAACAGTGCCATGTAGAAGCAGCTAACAGCAACTCTGATGCTGATTCATTTGCCAAAGACAGATGATTCCTCTTTGACTTTGTTTTTTCAGATTTTGTTCAAGCAGTTTCCCGGTATCCAGATTTCTTATGGCATTTTAAAAATGTTAGCTTTGCTACTGTCTCCTAATGCTAAGAAAATATTTCCTGATGTATAGCAAAAAAGCAGACTTTAGCAGGACCCTTATGAAAAAAATTAGTTCTGTGAAATTACCTTAAACTAGAGCATTGTTACTCACAAATTTGAGAGTTTCTGTTGCCTTACAGAAAGAAAAAAGCCTCCTCTAGAGGAAAAGAAATAAATTCTACTAATGCAGAAAATAGTTTGAATTATGTTTGAGTAGATGGGGAAAACAACTGATAGGAGAAATTTCAATTTATTTTAATATTGCTTTTAAGTGACCTGCTTTGCATCACTAGGTCCAGGAAAGCAAAAATAAGTATTACAAATGAAGTAGAATTAAAATATTCCTCTGCTTTATAAATACAAATTTATGCCAAAATATTACAATATTTGAAAAAAATTTTAAGAGAAAAATTGGAAAGTAGTACATGCATGCAACACAAGATCCATTTATCATTGTATTTATGCACATAATAACATCAACTGCAGTCACCATGCCAATACTCAATGACAGATGGCATATGATATCAAGAAATCTAGTTATATACATCTATATCATATAAAATCTGCCATATTAAAAAGGCTTTTGCTCATATTAAAGCTATGTCTAATTTTCTCTGCCAGAGTAAGCAATTTATTAGGCAGAATGTTTGATGACAGCAATTAAATTCCCATCTTTCCAGGATGGTAGCATCTTTAATGGACAAGACACATAACTTCAAACAAAAGCACCAAATGAAATGAAAGAAGAGGGGGGAAAAAGCCAATTGTGTAAGTTTTCAACAAACTAGCTTTTGTGTCTCCAGCTGTCAAATATATAACAATGGGCTACTTCATGAGAATACCATTCTACATGAAAAGCATACAAGTAAACATCCAATAGGAAAAAAAATCATATATAATTTTCATTTCTATAGAGATCCTTGAAAGATATCTAACAAGCCCACTTCATCTGGTGCATCACAGGTCAGAAGGGGAAGCTAATGTCAAGAGGGCAAATGGTTTGTACAAGCATCTTTGAGTTCCAAGTATCAGCAATCCCCTCAGGCAATCTTAAGTGATGGGGATATGTGATATAGCTATAATAGTAATAAGGCATGAGACTCTCATAGGAATCAAAGAAAATAAATTTTAAATTATTCAGGATCTATGTAGCTCCCACCCTGTTCTAAAAGTAGTAAGAACAGCAGTTTGTGCATCTTCTTCTCACCTCAATCAGCTTCTTCTCAAAGATTCAGTTTCTTTATACTTACAAGTATCTACAGTCACTGCTTACTAATGCTTCCTCATGGTCTCTTTCTACCTGATGACCTTTCTGTTATGTTCCCATACTTCTTGCCTGATTGTCTCCTTTTTTCATAGTTCACGTTCCCAAAAGACAAAACCTGATTCAACTGAGTGATCTCTACTGTTTTAGAAAACAGGGATTTCCACAACAGGCTATTCAAAGGCTTCTGTCCACTACTGATTTTATTGGCTATGGATAAAGAAGAAGTTAGAAAAGTGGGTGAGTAACATGGAAACCCAATAGTTTCTCCTGCTTAAGGAATGGGTGTGCAGAAGCTTCCATTTGTCAGGAACTGTATGTGAAGAAAGGTCCCTCGTACATAACTAACATCTTCCACTCCCTTTATGTATATAATCCATACTCTTCTCAAACTGAAATGGACACTATTCTCTGTACATAAACTACTTTTCCCATTTCTATATAAATTTCTTCCTATTCTTTCATTTTATCAATCCTCCAATTCCCATCTCTTTTCTCCTGGTTCAAAGTCTATTATATATTCAGGGTCCATTCTTAAAGGCCAATTTCTCAACGAAGTCCACCTTATTTCTATAAGCATTTACTTTTAATTTTTTATGTCACTTATATTCTGTCTTATACTGTATATATTTGTATACTATTTGTATACTACTGTTTTTCAATTTATATTTTCATTTTCTTGAAGGTATAGAGTATTTTTATCCCCTCTTTATCCTAAGCAGGATAAAGCATTCAGTCAAATGCTGAGTGTCCAGTTCTCAGTAGATTCTTATAGGATACATTAATTCAATCATTTAACAAATATTTATTACACGCCTAATATGTACTAGGCACTACCATAAGCTCTGGGGTTACAGGAATGAACAAAAGAGACAAAAATCCCTACTCTCTTGGAACTTATAGTGTATTGGAGAAAATAAGCAGGTAAATAAAATATATAGTATGAAAGTGGTGGTTATTGTTATGAAGAAAAATAAAGTAGGGAAGAAAATTCAGAGTACTAGGAGTTAGGTGGTAACTTTAATAGAGTGACCAGCTCACTGAGTAGGTGACATTTGTGCAAAAACCATATGGGGGGTGGGGTGGGAGGGAGCTCTATCTCAAGGAAGATTCCAGGTAGAGGAAATAGGAAAGTGCAAACATCCACAGGCAGAAGCATGCCTCACGTGTCCAAAAGAGAGCAAAGAGGTCATAGAGGCAGAAGGAGGGAGCTGAGAACAGGGAGGCCGGTGTAGGGGGTGGGGCTCACGTAGAACCTTAGCAGTGGTGGTAAGGGTTTTGGTTTTTTCCAGCAGAGGAGTGTTATGATTTTACTCATAAGAATCACTTTATTGCGTTCAAAACAAACTAAAGGGGGGGCAAAAATAGATGCTAGCAGGAGGCTCCTGTTAACAATCAAGGTGAGAGATGAGATGGCTTAGACCAGGAAGGTAGCAGTAGAAATGGGGAGAATTCTGGACATAATTTAAAGATAGAGTTGAGAGACTCGGCTCACAGGTTGCATATGCGGTGTAAGGGAAAAAAAGATTTAAAAATGATTTCCAAATGTGTTGGTCTGTGCAACTTGTGGGGATGGTGTTGCCATTTGCTGACTCAGGGAAAATTACAAAAAAAAAAAACAAACAGGTTTATAGGGGATACAACAGGAGTTCAGTATGAGATGGTGCAAGAGTTTAGAAAGAGAGAGCCAGATAATGGGACATAGGTTTGGGAGTCATCAGATTATAGATAGGATTTAAAACCACAAGGATTACATAAGATCACCTGAAAAAGCAATGTAGAAAAAGAAATGAACAACTCTAAGGACTGAGTCCTGGGGCTTTCCAAAACATGTTCATTCATGTAACATTATATATCATACTAACTTCTATTAACCTTCCCATTTTACAGGTGAGGCAAAGGAAGTACATAAAAGATAGACGCCTGCAGTCTAACTTCATTTTCTACACTAGAAAATGGCAGAAACTGTAATTCAAACCCATGTGGTCTGGCTTCAGAATTGCTCTTTACCACTGTTTTATTTTACATCTCAATGAATATAATCTACATGTGGCCCAATGCATAGTCGATATTCAATGAATTTTCACTAAATTTGAACGTACTACACCAGCCACAAATTTCATTCCTAAATCTAGAAGTAAGCCTTCATCAAATAGCTCTTAGGCAGTATGGAAAAGCATACATGAAGCCAAAGAAGAATTTTCATGTAGAGAAGGTGGGAAGGCCAAGGGAGTAATTTAGACCACTTCCAGGTAGAGTGGCCACAGCTGTTCTATCTCCTCCCGGCTACTTCTACGATTACCAAGTAAAACCCACATGCTTCAGAAACAGTCCAAACACAGATGAGCTACTTAACACCGATTTCCTTGTTCAAATGCCCCATATGCTGGACTCTGATTAGCTCTTTTGGCACCAGCACACAAACCAATCCAGGACGGTTGCTTCCTGGCTTGTTGTGTTCTGTAATAGAGCAGAGACTCAAGAAAAAAAAAAAAAAATGAACTAGGTCAGTGCCAAAACTATTCTGATCTTCCCATTTTAGTCAACAATATAGAATATAGAAAATACATAGAGTTCGGATTTAACCTGGTGATGCAGAATGGTTCCTGGGATGCTTTCAGTATATATAGAGGGCATATTTCAGTTCTCCCAAGTAACTGAGCTTGTTTCCTCTAAAACAGGCACAATTTTATATAAGGCAAGAAGAGAGTGAAAAGAGACTATTTAGTATTGGAAAGAAATAAACCAGTGTATCCTTGGCCCATGAAAGACACTGTTGGATATAAAACATAGTCAATGGGTTACTGGGATATTAGAAGTGTCCCCACAGTACATTTCTCCCACTTTCCCCCACCCCCATGCAGGAGCAATTTGTCCATTCATCAGATTAACAGTAGCTTTCATATGGCCCTTCTTTCTCAAGGCTGTTTCATTAAAGAGGTTATATATTACATTGACTTATCTTAAGATAAAGTAATGAGAGCTCTGATTAATACTTTATCAACTGCTTTATCACACTAAGGAAAATAAGTTTAATAAGTCATACATTCTTCTTATTAATTGTATCAACCTATGTTTTTAATTCACAGTATAATTTAAGACAAACATATTCTATTATATACACTCTTAATAGCCAATGCTCCTGTTTTATTAAATGTTTTTATAAAAATTTGGTTTTCTTTTGTGGCTTAAAACTTTAATATTTAGGTTTAGTTACAGGCTCATCAAGTTACAGGTGTTCTAATTTGAGGTTCACTTGTAGATTATTTTCTTATTTAAAAGAAAAAATATGGTTTCTGCAAATGTGTGGATTACTTTGAATATGATCTGATTAATATCCACGAATTGGTGATTGTTTTCATAAAAATGTTGTGCTCAGAGACATTATTTAAAAACATATAGGGAATGCTGTTATTCTGTCATTTATATAGATTTTTAAAATGATATATTCCAGACCTGTGAAATCAAATACATCAGTATAATTCATGTCATTTCTTTACAGTGCCAAATGGCCAATTAGTTTCTTTTAAGAACTTCTGTGTCAGATGCAAAGTGACATTTAGCCTGACATTGAAATTTTTTACCCATATGTAACCAACTATAGCCAAACTGCAAAGAAAGCAAACTAGGTCTGAAGAACAATTACTTACTTTCTAACGACACCTTCAAAACATTGAGCATCTAACACCCAAACACCATTATAAAGACCTTTCCTAAGCAGGATGGATAGATTGCCAGATATAGAAACATAAGGTGTTCATGATATATTTATAGAACGTAGCTTTACTGGGGCGCCTGGGTGGCTTAGTCGGTTAAGCATCCGACTTTCGGTTAGGTCATGATCTCGCGTTTCGTGGGTTCGAGCCACCGTCGAGCTCTGGGCTGACTGCCAGCCCGGAGCCTGGAGCCTGTTTCATTCTGTGACTCCCTCTCTCTCTGACCCTCCCCTGCTCACGCTGTCTCTCTCTCTCTCTCTCCTAGAAATAAATAAAACATTAAAAAAAATAACAATAATAAATTGGACTTTAAAAAAAAAAAGAATGTAGCTTTACTTAGGTATCACAGGGCTTTTTTTTTTTTCTGAAATGGCTCTTATTTATGACTCTCCAGTACTTGCCACAACACAATTCTTAGATAAAAGAATAAACTGTAAATACATATGAGCCACTAGTCAAAAATCTGAAGTTTGGGTATCCTGTTTTGTACCAAGTCCCCTCAGTTACATCAGGAAGTGATATGTAAATGCTGCTTTTATTAAACAGTCAGATATCTATGTATGTTTATGCCCTGATAGGAAAATAGCAGAAGAGATTAATTTAGCATTGGGAGTCAATATAAAGATTCATTTTGCTACATAATGTGACACTATTTGCCTAATGTGTATCACCCTGGATATTTGATAAAAATTTTGATGAACATGTCAATTTTCTACACACACTGAGGTAGACTATACTTACCCCTCCATCCCCCAAAACAACTATTTGCCCTGGGCAAAAATTTTTAAAAAGAGTGATTTTTAAAGTTGTATTAGTCATACTGATCCTAGAAAATTATCAGGTTTAGATGGCTTAACAATTCACTGCATTAAACATAATAAATGCCACCATGATTATAGTAGTAACTAAAGACTCCTGAAGGTTGCAAAAGTTTCTTCAGACTAAAAAAATATTAGAGCAAGAAACATGGTTTGAATGCCCCCTAGAATTAGTGACTCCTTTGTAGCCTCTGGCAATGCCTGCTGACATGGCAAGTGCTTAGAGACGTGTTCTTACTCCTTGGTGGTAGCTAAGCATGTGTTACGTTCAAATACTCTGGTTGTTCAGCTGAACGACAACTGTTTACTAGTTATCTTTTCTAGAAAAATCTCTAGATTGAAAGTAAAGGGGTGGAAAATAAAAATTCTCACATAGGTTACACAGAAAGGAAATATTTAATGCTGATGAGGGCATGGAATGGAAAGGATGATGAGAAGGCATGCAGATGAGGCTACAGATGTTAATTTTAGACAATATAATGCAAAATGTGATAAGCTGCAAAAGTCCATAAATTAATCTCCTGACTTACAATGTGAAGAGTATAAAGCTAGAGTTTAATGCTTTCAATAAGAACAAAATCAAAAGTCTGTCTTTGAGAGCATCACAATTATATTCAATTAATTAATGGAATTAAGCAACAGAATCCCATTTATATTTTTAAAAATATTTTTAATGTTNTTCTGTCTTTGAGAGCATCACAATTATATTCAATTAATGGAATTAAGCAACAGAATCCCATTTATATTTTTAAAAATATTTTTAATGTTTATTTATTTTTGAGAAAGCCAGAGACAGAGTATGAGTAGGGGAGGGGCAGAGAGAAAGAGAGACACAGAATCTGAAGCAGGCTCCAGGCTCTGGGCTGTCAGCACAGAGCCTGATGCAGGGCTCAAACTCACAAACCATGAGACCATGACCTGAGCCAAAGTCGGATGCTTAACTGACTCAGCCACAAAGGTGTCCCTGCCATTTATATTTTGTGTGAAATCAATCATGGTTCAGCTAAAAACAACTGACTCAATATGCAAAAAAGGAGCAGGAGGACGTCAAAGTGGAAGAGGAGGGATGTTGATGACCTGTTCATGTTTGTTTACTTTCAGATTGCCAACAAAATAAACGATATATTTCCTAATGTGAACTAGTTGCCCCAAATGTCTCAAAAATTGCTAAATGGAAACAACATAAAGCTTATGGACTTAGAATACAATTCTTTATATTTTATATTATTGTATACATTTATTTTTTCTTTGATTTTATTTAATTGAGTCATTTTTTTAGGATTTAATGTCTAATTTTTAAACCTTTTGAAAAGGTTGGTCTACTAGAAAAAAATATAGAAAAGTATTATATTCACAAATTGTATATATTGAATTAACGTAACATTACCTAGTACAATGATCTTGCAATGTTACCATCTATATAATAGGAGAAATTAATTGGTTGAGGCTTGGGAACAGTTTCATTGTGTTCCATCTCATGAAAATAAAGTGCCATATATTGCAGGTAACAAGTAACAGAATAATTCTAAAATATAGGTATATTGTCTGATGATATTAACTAATATCAGGTGCAACATACTTGTATTTGAAAAGTCAACTCTTCATAATACTACAGAGGTGCTTTTTTCAATCTATTTTTCCCCAGCATATAATAAAGAACATCAATTAAAAATTAATATAGGAATTGTTTATTAAACATAAATATTATCTTATACTACCTGTCTAAAAGCCTGACATTAGCTAATAGCTGAGTTTTGAAAAAAAAGAAAAGATACTATTTTATTATAATTATCTTACACTGTACATCTTAGGTTTTTAGTCTTAAACTTAGTGTTCTAGATTCACATTTTTCTCCATTGAAACATCCAGTAAACCAGGTTTTATAACACATTATATGAGCAGTCTCCTTTGTATTGTTTTTATAAAAGTAAACTCTGAATATTATGGTCCTAGGCTGTCCTAAGACATGGTGATGAGGTTTAAAAATGATCAATGAAACACTGAAAGCACTAATTGGCTACTTTCCAATTTTTCATTTTTCTGTCATGGTATAACCTTACTGTACAAAAACTGTAAGTTATGGAATTCTTCACTGACATGTCTTCTTTTCCTTCTTAACAAAGTAAATAACTTCAATATTACATTAGAACTCTTAAAAAATATGCATATATTTAAACAACTTATTCACACCATAATTGCCTCAACTGGAATTGAAATTAATCTTTGTTGTTTTTATTTTTTAAATATTTTAATGTTTATTTTTGAAAGAGAGAGACAGAGAGAGAGAGAGAGAGAGAACAAGAGTGCACATGAGCAGGGGAGGGAAAGAGCAAAAGGAAGACACAGAATCCAAAGTAAGCCGAGCAGTCAGCACAGAGCCAGACATGGGGTTCAAACTCACAGACCACGAGATGATGACCAGAGCTGAAGTCAGACACTTAACCAACTGAGCCACCCAGGCACTCCATCATCTTTGCTGATTTTAAATCTACAGTTACTTTTTTTTACCCCTTTACTTTTTAATATATTGTAAACAACTATAATTTATCCTGAAAAATAATATTTTTTTCAATTTTATGTTCTATGATACATTTTTGTACATAATCTCAATAAGAAATACAATTAAAACTTAAAATCTTTTCGCAGTATAAACTAAAACTTTTGAGTTTGTTCAGAAAAGCAAACCCAACATGTTGGGAACTACATGTAAATGATATAAACTTTCTTGGGGGCAGTGAGGTGGGGGCTGCAAACTAACTAGAATCTAGTTAGCACTTAATATTATTGCACAAATTTTTATTAATGAAAGATATTTCTTCTAGGATCACCTCTTAAACTCTACCAGAAAAGGGGGGAAAAACCATTCCTTAGCTTTTTAAATTTCCTAATTCTCAGTTTAAATTTGACAAACACTGATTGCTAATTTGTGTTTATATATTACTTGAACATATCTGACAGAAATATTTTAAGTCACCTTTAAAAGAGGAACACCCCTCAAAAAACAAGTATATTTGTAAAAGTCACATTTGGCAAAATAGATCTATCACAAGATTATCACATATCACGGCACAATGTGCTAGGCATTGTGCCAGCCCAAGAGACTGAGAAATAAATAAAACTGTGCAATTTGCTCACATATGAGTAAAGATGACAGAAATCCTTTAGAAGAAAAACAAATGGATCATTGAACAAAGTGACCACTAGGGCTGATTCTCAGTACACTTTAATTAAAGAGTAACATATCTTCAGAACAGTGGCTTCGTTCAACAATTAGCCTTGCTTCCTTGGACTGTCTTTATCCCTATCAACATGCTGCTTCCTTCCTATTCAAGGTGAAGATCTATTCCTGGACCATCTTTGACCAGAAAGCCCACTGACCCTGAACTCATCAGAGTACAGTTTATAATGGGAAAACATGATCCAGAAAAGGATAAGAACAAATTCTGACATCTTCCTAAATTATTTCATGTCAAAGCACTTTAGTAGACAACCCATCTACCACCACCATTACCAGAGCACCACCACTACCACATACCAATTATCTAACTTAAAATGATTCTAAAGACAGAAACTGAGGCCAAGTACAAGGCTGAAATTTCTATACTAGACAAGAATACAAATGCTTTGATACTGACAACTTCTTATGGTAAATTTTGAATTATAGTATAGAAAATCTCTACCTCCATTTATGTTTGAGTAATTCTGTAAAAGACATACATCATTTCTAATTCTAATTCTAATTCTAATTCTAAAAGAGACATACGTTTTTGCTTAGAGGTGAAAAAATTAAGTAACTAACTTTGGCCTCATTGTGATGCACAGCATCTCTTGTTCTACTCTTATTCGCTTCCATCTTTTTAATCACAAAATGAGTTCAGCTTTGGTTTAGCATAAATACTTAAAATGTTTATACCATGTTGTATTATGAACACTTGAGGTAAAATATTTCCCACACACATACATACAAAACCTAGATATTAGAATGGTCTAAAACTCAAAAATACTTATGGTAGTAGGGAAGAGTGTTTATATGGGGCAGGGGAAGAAATGCTATCTCAGACTTAAAAATGAGGAAAATAAAACCACTATAGACAAGCCATTAGCTATACTAATCAGAAAAAAAGAGAGAGGACTCAAATAAAATCAGAAATGAAAAGAAGGCACTACAACTGATATCATCCAAATACAGAGGATCGTAAGAAATTATGGTAAACAGAGGCACCTTGGTGGCGCAGCTAAGCATCTGACTCTTGATTTTGCCTCAGGTCATGATCTCATGGTTTGTTGAGTTCAAGCCCCACATCCAACTCTATGCTGATGGTGTGGAGCCTGCTTGAAATTCTGTCTCTCCTCTCTGCCCCTCCCCAGCAGTGTGTGATCTCTCTCTCTCCATATCTCTCTCACTCTCTTTCAAAATAAATACATTTCAAAAATAAATAATTAAAAAAAAGAAACTACAGTAAACAATTATAGATCCACAAATTGGACAACTAAGAGAAATGGGTAAACTCCTAGAAACAGAAAGTCTGAATCATGAAAAAATAGAAAATCTTAACAGACTACTTACTGTAGGAGATTGCATCAGTAATCAAAACCTTCCAACAAATAAAAATCCAAGACAAGAATATTTAAAAAAGAATTAATACCAGTTCTTCTCAAATTCTTCCAAAAAAACAGAAGACAAAATTTACAAACTCTTTGTATGAGGCTAGCAGTAACCTGATACCAAAACCAGGCAAACCCATGTCAGAAAAGAAAATTATAGACCCCTATTCCTGATAAACATAGATGCAAAATTCCTCAATAAAATATAAGCAAACCAAATTCAACAGTATACTAAAAGAATCATACACCATGATCCAGTGGAATTTATACAAGGATTGTTCAACATCTGCAAATCAATATATGTGACACACCATATTAACAAAATGAATGATAAAAATCATATGATTATCTCAATAGATGTCAAAAAACATTTGATAAAATTCAACATTCTTTCACATAAAAACTTTCAACAAACTGGATATAGAAGGAATGTACCTCAACATAATAAAGATTATATATGAAAAGCCTACATCTAACACCATATTCAATGGTGAAAAGCTGAAAGTTTTTCCTTTAGGATCAGGAATGAGAGAAGAATGCCCACTCTCTTTTTTTAAACACAGTCCTGGAAGTTCAAGCCAGAGTGATTAGGCAAAATAATAATAATTATAATAATAATAACAATAATAAAAACAATAATAAAATTGGAGAGAAAAAAAGTAGAGTCTGTATTTGTACATGACAAGATATTATATATAGAAGACCCTAAAGACCCCATCAAAAAACTGTTAGAACTAATAAAATCAGTAAAGTTTCAGGATACAAAATCAATTTATAAAAATCAGTTGTGTTTCCATACACTAACAACAAACTATCAGAAAGAGAAATTAAGAAAATAATAATCCCATTTGCATTGCATCAAAAAATACCTTATGGATATATTTAAACAAGGAGTTAAAAGATGTATACACTAAAAACCATTATAACATTTATGAAAGAGATTGAGAAAGGCACAAATAAAATGAAAACCCATGCATATCTGGTCAATTAATTTATCACAAAGGAGCTAAGAATACACAAGGGGAAAAGATGAGATTCTTCAAAAATGGTGCTGAGAATACTGAAGAGCTACATGCAAAACAATAAAACAGATCCCATCTTATTCCACACACAAAATCAACTCAAAATTGACTAAAGTCTTTTTTTTAAGTTTATTTATTTATTTATTTTTAAGATAGAGCACAAGCTGGAGAGGGTCAGAGAGAGAGGGAGACAGAAAATCACAAACAGACAACATGCTGTCAGTGCAGAGACCAATGTGGGGCTTGAGCCTAGGAACTGTGAAGATCATGACTTGGGCTGAAATCAAGAGTCAGACACTTAACCAACTGAGCCACTAGGTGCACCAAAATTGACTAAAGCCTTAAACCAAAGACATGAAGCCATAAACTCCTAGAAGAAAACATAGGGGAAAGGCTCCTTGACATCAGTATTGCTAATGATTTTTGATTTTGACATAAAAAACAAAGGAAAAAAGAGCAAAAATAAACAAATGAGACTACATTAAATTAAAAAGCTTCTTCACAGCAAAGAAAATGATCAACAAAATGAAAAGGAAATTTACAGAATGGGAGAAAATATTTGCAAATCATATAACTGATAAGAGGTTAATATCCAAAATATATAAATAATTCATACAACAAAATGGCAAAATAAATATCCAACTTATAATTGGGCAGATGAACCAAATACTTTTCTTTCCAAAGAAGACATACACATCGTCCAGAGATGCATGAAAAGATGCTCATTACCAACCATCAAGGATATAAAAATCAAAACCACAATAAGATATCACTTCACACCTGTTACAATAGCTAATATAAAAGCACAAGTAATAATAAATGCTGGCAAGGATATGAAGAAAAAGGAACCCTTGGTGCACCATTGGTGGAATTTGTAAATTGGTGCAGGCACTATGAAAAACAGTATAGAGTTTCCTCAAAAAATTAAACATAGAGCTACCATGTGATCCAATGATCGCACTTCTGACAGCACAGAATCTGCCTAGGATTCTTTCTCCCCCTCTCTCTCCACCCCTCTCCTGGTCTCTCTCTCAAAATAAATTAATAAACTTTATATATAAAAGATTAAATTAATGTGAAAGTATATCACTATATATCACCTATTAACACACTAAATACATTTATAAGAAATCAGTAAAAGGGATGCCTGGGTGGCTCAGTTGGTTAAGCATTGATCTCTTGGTTTTGGCTCAGGTCGTGATCTCGTGTTTTCATGGATTCGAGCCCCACATCAGACTCTGTGCTGGCTGTTTCCCTCTCTCTCTGCTCCACCCTGATTTGCACTGTCTCTGTCTCTCAAAATAAATAAATAAACTTAAAAAAAAACAGAAATAAAGTTAAGCCACTCAGTTCTATACCATGTATATTTTATGAACTATTAAGGAGATTACTTGCTGTATATATTTTGAGGTAGTATCCATAAAATAAATTTTGATTGGAAGGTAATTCCATTTGAATCATAAAGTTTAATATCTACTTAGTTACTTTCGAAAGCTCTATTTGAAATTATAACATTAGGGACACTTGGCTGGCTGTCAGTGGAGTGTGTGACTCTTGATCAAAGGGTTGTGAGTTGAAGCTCCATGTTGGGTGTAGAGATTGCTTAAAGATAAAATCTTAAAATAATGATAATAATAATAATAGTAACTTAAGAGTATAACTTTAAAAATATCACCTTATTATGACTATTTAGTTTTATTTTCTCTTTCATAATTTAAAGATTTAAATATTTTTATTTAATAATTTCTGCTAAAGGGTGCCTGGGTGAAGTCAGACCTAAGCGACTTCAGCTCAGGTCATGATCTCACAGCTTGTGAGTTCAAGCTGCACATCATGCTCTGTGCTGACAGCTCAGAGCCTGGAACCCGTTTTGGATTCAGTGTCTCTGCCTTTCTCTTCCCTGCTCATGATCTGTCTCCCTCTCTCTCTCTCAAAAATAAATAAACATTTATTATAATTTATAATTTAAAAAATTCCACTAATTCCTAGAAGTAGATTTTTTAAAAAGAAATTAAAAATATATGAGATACTAAAGTTCATGTATGGTGTATCTATTACAAAAGGCTCAGAAATAATAAATCTATACATTTCATACAAAATATATATTCCTTTGAAATTTCAGAAGCTTCTCCTCCTTTGGTATATATTCATAGCTAGGAATAGATGTGGATGTCTGGGCTCTCAAAACAAGGCCTTTTCCACAGATGGTCCTTGTCTTTGCAATTACCTCCTACTCTAGCTCTTTAAGAGTCTGTTGAAACACAGGATTTCAGGCAAATTGATTTTCATTCTGAGAAGGAATATAGTTGATGTATGAGGACTTTTGTTGCTGAAGAAAAATTTAGTTTCATGCTATCCTGCTTTTTGTAGACTTTCATATGTCAATGAATGGGCTTATACCACGGTAGAAAACAAATCTTTAAAAATAATTTTAAATAACTGAAAGAAGTCACCAAAATAAAAATGTACTGAAGACAAACTTTAACCTGTTTTAAGAATATTAGAAATTCTCATAAGGTTATAGAAAAAATATCAATTTATTTTAAACTTTATTGATTTATTTGGAGAGAGAGAGAGAGAGAGACACCATGAGAGGGGGAAGGGCAGAGAGAGGGGGAGAGAGAAAATCCGAAGCAAGCTCTGTGGTATCAGAGCAGAGCCCAATGTGGTGCTTGATCTCACAAACCATGAGATCATGATCTGAGCTGAAAGCAAGAGTCGGATGCTTAACCAACTGAGCCATCCAGGTGCTCCAGTAATAGAAAAAATTTATGGTTGGCATTTGCATTGTACATGAAGAGTCCCAGAAGATTAAAATCCTCAGTAGCATCATATACATCTTCAACTACACTTATTAAGCATCTATTTATAAATGTATGCAATGCTAAAATTTCTGTGTAATAATGGGAATAGGTGTAGTCTATGTTTTGGAACATATTATTTCAAAAGCACACGAACAAAGGAAAGTCATATAAACAGGGTTGGGCTCAAACCAAGATTTATTACTAATCAGTATTTTAAGGTATACTTAAATAGTAAGTAGTTAAAAGCAATGTCTATGTAGGATGGCCTAGTGACCTAGTGGTGAGGGAAATAATTTTAGGAATTGACCAATAACAAATATAACCATAAACATTTTGTTTAAATCTAGTGCTGTATGTAATAAAAACTAGTAAGTACAAATAATTGTGGCCACTGTACCACAGAAACATTCTTAGCAATTATACTTTTTTAGATTTTTATTGAGTATGGTGGCTATAAACAGCATAGAAATATCATTATGTTTCATATATTTAAGAAAAAAAACAGAGGAAATAAGTTAGGTACCACTGAAATTTGCAATAACTCAAAGACATTAAATTCCCTCTGATAAACACAAGAAAAATTAGCTAAACACATTTTAAATGAATAAACTACTTCTGGATTCTCATACTCATGAAAAAGTTTTCTTTCAAAGAAACTATTCCCACAATTATTTTATATGGTCTATAGTAGAAGGAGGGAAAAAGATGATCTGGATTTTCCTTTGAACCTATTTCTTTTCCTGTGTCTGAGGTGAAGAAATGTAAATATTTGTTAAGGAAAAAAAACTGAAGGAAGGATGGAAGGGTGGAAGAGTAGAAGGAAGGAAAGAAGGAAGGGTAGACAAAAGAAAAAGCTAGCAGACTTCAAGGAACACTAAAACTCATGATCTTTAGGGCTAATAGCAATATCTGACCCCAGTCTCATCCTTCTATATTGTTTCCTGCATCAGTGCCATAAAAGGAGAAAAATATGCATTATAATTCCTCAGTGAAAAGTTAAATACTTTTTAAAATGTGAGACTTGATAACATCTGCATTTCTCAGTCATCAGAATCTTCATAACTTTTGTAATTAAATAAAATTAACAGAAATGGAAGTCAGGACTGTAAGCATGTTTAGTATGCAGAGAACCACAAAGGACTTAGATAATCTTAGCATTAGTTGTTGTTTCTGCCAAACTCACTTTAGAATGTTGAGCAGCAGCATGCTTCACAATACAGTAGAGATAGATGAAAAATACATTTAAAAGTAATACAAAATAGTCTGAAAAATGAAAAAGTAACATGGTTGTATAATTTTACTACTTTCACAAGAAGATGATACATAGATACAAAAGTACTTGCTTTTTGGTTTGCTAAGATAATGTATATTCTATAAAATTTTCTCCAGATTCCCTTGCAATTTCCAGTAACAGGAAGATAAAAGTTCAAAACCTGAAGACACAAAGATTTTTTAAATTATGTTTCATGAGTAACTATTTGCCTTTGTCTTCTGCATCTGTAAATAACTTTATTTAAAATGCTGGATTAGTTTTCTTCTAGTCATTTTATATAGTATTTTATAATTTCAGTTAACTTAATTCAGTTAGCAAGAATCATTTTGAAAAACAAAGAAAAAAAAAGAGTGCCTGGGTGGCTCAGTGGGTTAAGTGTCCAACTCTCCATCTCAGCTTAGGTCTTAATCTTGGGTTTGTGAGTTCAAGCCCTGCATTGGGCTCCACATTGGGCATAAAGCATACTTTAAAAAATTAAAAAAAAAAAAAAAAGAACAAAGTGACAATTGTAAAAACACATTCAGACAAAATGAGAGTATATACACAATTGGTGAGTTAATAATGGATTTAGAATGGTGGTGCACAGTAAGTTGATGTTATGGAAAGGACCTACCATACTCTACCACAAAATATCTCTGGGTATCTTTCTAAGAGGTAGAATTGTAACTCTATTGAATAACGTTTTCATTCCAAGTAGGTAGCCAACTCAAACATCTGCTGTGTTTCTAAATTTTGACAAACTCAATGAAGATATATTTACAGTTATGGAAGGAGGATGGATTCAAGTGGTACGGGTTGAATCCTATTTAGAAAATTCAGACACTCCTTGAAGATGGCAGCAGTAGAGCTGGACTTAAAATGATTTCAGAGAGTAAGCTGGTAAAACAGGTGATTCCATTTTCCCAGTATATGAGTTTAATGAAGAAAACATGTGTTATAAGGGGGAAAATAGAAAATAAGCAATAAAAAAATAATACCAGTGTTGAGATTTGACATACATTTAGAAAACAATAAAGACCCCTTAGAGTCTTTTGAGAAGGGTAGTGACATGACAGTTATGTTTATGAACTTTAATGAAACTTGCAATAAGATAGAATATGAACCAACAAGAATCTAGGTATAAAGAAGGTGTAAAACAAACAGATTCCATCACTATTACTATCAACAAATATAGTTCACCACCCCCTACTGTGCACAGGGCACCATACTCACTCAGAAAATAGAATGTGATATATGCTCATAGGTAAAACAATTTCTGCTCTTCAAACTGGCAATACACTAAAAACCACAGCTATAGTTTATCTTTTAGGTTTCCCAGGGAAATTTTTAAATAATAGCTATATTGACAGGTTCACAAATCCATAATAAAGTTTTTTTTCTTGTTATTTATTCTCACCGATAGATAAGTAGACTGATTTTGAAGTGGCAGATAAAATCTGAGCAAAAAGTACCAAAAGTTCTTTTGGTTATGCCAAAGATAATTGAAATTCTTTCATTTTAAGGTTGAAAGAATATACTGTGAAAAGATAGGAAAGTTTTTGTTTGACTTTCATTAAAATTTCAGTTTCCAATTTATTTAAATAGAAAATTCTGTGATACTAAAACAATCTTGAGGCATGTTTTTTCCTTTTCAAACATTTGGAAATAAAAATTCATTCAAATGTATAAGGCAAATGGTACACCCGGTGAGGGAGAAAGTAGCATACAGGTAGATGTTTTTATGTAAAAACAAACAAGCAGTTGTAAAAGGCATATGGGAGGTATTTGTAGTATTAGCTACAATTCCAAATAATATCCCATATTATTCTCTCAGAAGGTGAATATTTCTTTTAATACATCTGGAGTTTAATCCAACAGCCATTATGCCATCAGGTGAAATTTAACATTTCTGCATATACATTAAATGATTATCCTATGTATTATAAGCAATTACAAAATGGATTCCTTTAAGGAGACACTTGTGTTTTGATTCCTGAAAGTTATAAATTGATTAAATCTAATCTCTAAAATAAAGCAATAAACATTTTATTTACTGGCATGGAAGTTTCTTTTGTTACATTTTATTCCTTCAATACACCTGCCTTTATTAAATGATTTACTCACTGCAAGAAGAATGGCATGATTAAATTTATATCCTCATTTTCATATCTGTCACTCAGGTGAATTGAATATTCCAAAGAAAAAAATGTGTATTTTACATTATATATTTATAATGCAAAATATTTTCAGAAATATACCCATCTAGAAATTCTTCTAAGAAGACAAATTGGAGAATTATGAAATAAATATATTGTGCTGGCTGGTGAAGGCTGAACCTAACACTTTCTTTATAAATGTTGGGAAAAATTTGTTCAAGAGTTACTAACACTTTCTGACTTCTAGGATGGAGACGGGCATAATTATATTGAGAGCCATTTCATCCTTTGCCGTCAGAGGAACACTCTAGAGGCTCTACTTTTTTTTTTTTTTAAATTTTTAATGTTTTATTTACTTCTAGGAGAGAGAGACAGCGTGAGCAGGGGAGGGTCAGAGAGAGGGAGTCACAGACTCTGAAACAGGCTCCAGGCTCTGAGCTGGCAGTCAGCACAGAGCCCGACGCGGGGCTCGAACCCACGAACCGCGAGATCATGACCTAAGCGAAAGTCGGACGCTTAACCGACTAAGCCACCCAGGCGCCCCTAGAGGCTCTACTTTCTATTCTGATACTCATATATAGTTCTGTTAGGTAAATCAAATGCAGATACTTCAGACTGAGATGGCAACGTGTTGTGTTTAGTAATGTAATTGGTGTATCTTTCAGAATAATCTAGCCTCCATAAGTTGTATTAGATATATTCATCCTAAAACTTAAAAACCTAGATTTAGGTGACATTGTTAAGAGACTATCAAGCATTAGCAGAAGGATACTGGGAATAGAGATAAAACAACCACAGGAGGGAAAATACAGTCCTGATATTTTCCTCCCCCTACAGAGTGACTGTAATGAACAGTGTTGTTGGGTAAAGCACAACACGAATCAGAATGCTATTTTCCTATGCTTGTCTTAAAACTGAACAATCAATAGTTTGCAAAATGTTAATTTGAACAAAGATTATCATCTCAAAGCCATGGAACCACATGGCATACTAAAAGAACTATGAAGGGGGAAATTCCTCTGAAAGGATCCATCACAGTAGTCCATGTGAGCAAAGTGATGGGGCTTAGATAGGGTGAGGTGGCTACCTAATCTCTTCTCAGTGACAGGTAGTAAATCCAGTGATAGTTTGGTCAATTCTTCAAGGTAAGTAGATGTTTGAGAAATATTCAAATTAAGGGGAAAGCTGACTCTTATCAGGGGGATGACAGCCGGAAACCATATCAAGAGGCACAGTGAAGAAACTTGAGGTCAAGTTGGGGTATCTGGCTCCTAGGAAAAACCATTCCCAGTACCAGTTGATGTTACATTCAGTTATTCTTTCTTATGTTATCCTAAAGGCTGTGATCCAAATTTACTAAAGTGTGTGAATTTAGTTTTAGTTTTGTTGTGAAGAAGTGGGAAAGCATTATGCAAACTTTTGAAGTGTCCAAGAAGAAAGTCACACTCACTCTACTTAGTTGCTAGCTTCCTTCAGCGGTCACCAATAAAAGAGAGCTATCCATACCACAAAAGCAATCTCCTGGGGGTCATTCATAGGGAGGCAGCATCATTGTGACTAGAGAAGAAAGATACTCAAGTACCTACACGGAGTACACATGAAGCAGAAAACTAGAAACCTTTAAAAAAGAATTTAGGGGTGATTCAAGGTGATATAATTTCCAGCAATTGGCCGAATGAGGATTGAACTTTAATAATAATTTTGATATATAAATGAATGTGTCTTGTGTTCAGGCTGGAAGGGAGCCAGGATATATACAATCAAGTAATATATAAATTATATTTTTATATTAAAATATAATTAATTTATATTAAAATAGAAATATTAAATAGAATATTTAAATAAAAATATTAAATACTACTNCTGGTTATACTTTCTTTATTG
This sequence comes from Crocuta crocuta, assembly GCF_008692635.1. NCBI lineage: Eukaryota > Metazoa > Chordata > Mammalia > Carnivora > Hyaenidae > Crocuta > Crocuta crocuta. The sequence goes on from NW_027529449.1 coordinate 685,783, forward strand.
TTAAAACTTATGCTTTGCATTTCTGATAGAAGGAAATAATGCAAGATTAAAATATGTTAAAATCACAAAGTCAAAAATAATAGCTGTCCAAGTCAGCCTCACAGAGTTTATGGGAAGGTTGTTTAGAAAATGTAGGTAAAAAGGTATTCTAAACTTTAAAAATCATACAAATACATAATCCTAATTATTTTAAAATTCTAATTTTAAAATTTTATTAAAAATTAATGTCATATATGTTACATTCATAATTTTTAAAACCTCTTTTAACTTTAGAAATTTACACCTTTTGTATTTTTTTTTAATTTTAAAGTAAAAATAACTGTGTGTAGGAAGGGAAAATGTTTAAAAAAGCCTACTTTTTCTTTTTTTTTTTAATGTTTTTATTTATTTCTAGGAGAGAGAGAGAGAGACAGCGTGAGCAGGGGAGGGTCAGAGAGTGAGGGAGTCACAGACTGAAACAGGCTCCAGGCTCTGAGCTGGCAGTCAGCACAGAGCCCGATGCGGGGCCCGAACCCACGAACCGCGAGATCATGACCTGAGTGAAAGTCGGACGCTTAACCGACTAAGCCACCCAGGCGCCCCAAAATCTACTTTTTCTAATAATGTAAGTACCTAAGTAAATCATTGGAAAGCATCCAACTGAAGTTAAATTATTAAAACTAACGCTTTACATGTTACAATATAAAACAACACAATGTTTCAACAAATCTAAATAGAATTATCAAAATGTTTTTGGAAATAAGCTTTTCCCTTCATTTATAAATAAAATTATCATGTCAATTGGAAACAAATTGCATTTTCTTCTCTCAGAACATGTGTTTTAAGCTTTTAAAAATCAGCAATGATTTGTTATGGACATTTTAAGATACTTAATGGAATGAAAAAATCCCATTAACAAAAGATGCCCTGCTTACTCGTGTGCTGTCCTATTTTTCATGCTTAAATTCCTATTGTCTAGTTTATAGTGTTTAAAAGTATATATATTGTATATACATAAATGAAAATTAGGGATGTGGTATTATTTGGGGAAGAGGACTGAGAATGAAAATTGCTGCAAGCCTCAGAGATCTGGTAGGAGTTGCTCCCTATTAAATATGTTCTTACTGAATTTGCTGTTAAAGAAGTTGCAGCCCCATTACAAGTCTGGCAGTTCATAAAGCTTAACTGACCTTTTCTTGTTTCTACTAGTTTGTTTCATGTTTTTTTTTGTTGTTGTTGTTCTTTTTTTCTTCAGTCAACATTACACAGAGTCAAAGACAAAAGTACAGAGACCACAGACTGATATTTGAATTCAAAAATAAAAAAAAAAGAGTATTATCAATTTGCTACAAAAAGCATGGTCTTAAAAACAAGATGGAAAATATCATTTATTTAATGTATGGCATTCACCTTGATATTTTGTATATATCACTTAGTTTAATCACTAGAACAACCCTGATAGATATGATAATTCCCACTTAAGAGATGTGAAAATGGGCTCAGAGAAGAAACTTGCCCGAATCAAACAATCACTAAATACTTGAGTTGTATGATGTTCTCTCCATTATACCAGAGCTCTCATGCTAGAGAAGAAGGCACTATGCCTCAAATAAAATCATAATAATAGCTTCCATAAGTGCTTTTCTTAAGGAATTATGGCAGATCTAAATCATTTTAGTCTGTGGATATTTGTGAAAGAGGTCTTGTACAGAAAATGAAAGAATCCCCCGTTCCAAAGACATACACTGAGCTGAATTAGCATAACAGGCAGAGAGCTATGATTGCCTTCTCACTTCTGCCAGGCGGTAGGGATGATCTCCACCAACTTCAAGTAAGGTTAACTGCTGCCGCGTAATTTAGTTCAACAACAGTTAAGACAATTAACAAAAGAAAACACTATATGCACAAACAGCATATCTTTAAAAAAAGTAGTTTCTTTACCATTCTATTCTTCTATAACAATCACTTAATATCTCTCTCTTTCACAGCAAAATTTCTTTTAAAAATACTCCCAGGTAGATTCAAATCTAATTTCTTTTTCTCTATACTTCACCGAATTCATCTTCACTATTATCACCAATGTCTACAGGCTGCTAGTCATTGGATAGTTTTTAGTTCTTCTCTTTCTTGACTATATAGTGGCATATGTTGCTGTTAATAGTATTTTCCTTCCTGAAAATACTACACTATCACATTCATCTTATACCTCTATCCTCTATGGCAGTCTCACTGACTGCAACATCTCAAAAGTAACCAATGCCGCAGGTCCTCAAAGTTTAGCCTCAGGGCCCTTGTCTGTCATTTACACACAGACGATCTCATCGACACCGACAGCTTCACAATTGAAGAGTTACCAAACCAGCATATCAAATTGTCTGTGCAACTTGCATATCACAGAGGAACCTCAAACTGTCAGAGACTGAATTCACTATTTCCTTCCAAAAGTCTGGTGCACTTTCACTTGACTTATCTTACTGGTGACAAACCTAGGAGTCATCCTTGACATGTCTTGCCCCTAGTCACTCTTATCAGTAAATCACTAAGTACTACATATTTTTGTCTCCTAAAATATACCTCAAATCTTTCAATTTCTCCCCAATTCTTCCACCACCACCCAAGTACAATCTACCTTTATTTTTCACCTGAAACACTTAATTGCCTCTAAATTGGCTTTCTCATATCTATCCTTCCTCTTTCCAATATTTTATACAAAATGCAGTCAGAGTGATCATTTCAAATTCCAATATGATGATGTCACTCTATAGTTTTAAAGCCTTCATTGGTGCCCCACTGACCTTAGGATAGAAAACAGATTTCCTGGCATTATGTCAATCATATTATGTATAATTTGACCTAGCCTATCCCTGATTCACATCACCTCCTCCTCATGCTCATTGTTTCACCTCCCAGGATTGCTCCAGTTCCTCAAATGTCCCATGCTCCTTCTCTTAGAGCCATCATACAAGCATTCCTTTCTGTCTGGCATTCTCTCCTCTTGCTTCTTTATAGAGTTAATTCCTACCTTCTTTTTAGTGCTCAGCTCTTAAAGTTTTCTTCAGGTAAGGTATTCCTCCCCCTTAAGACTAAATAAGGTCTCAGAGTACCCTCTCATAAAGCCAAGCAACTCTCTTTTACAACATTAAATTTATAATTGAAATTAAATGGGCAAGCAGTTATTTAATGACTTTCATTCCTGCACGAGTAAAAGCTCCATGCCTTCAGGGACTAGATCATGATCATGGCTATATCCCAGACACAATATTCTAAACATCATACGTTTATAACAAATGTATGCTGAAACAATGAATTAGGCAATAGTTGAAAATCACCTTCACTCTTTCCCTTCTAATCAACTCCCTAACATATCTTACTCTGGTTTCTAGTCTCCACCTTCCAATAAAATTATTTTATTTCCAAAAGTCACCAATGGCCTTTAGTTGTCATATCTGGTAGATATATTATTTGCTTATAATATTGAATTTCCCAAATCCTTTAGCCTTCTTGATCTTTTTTAAAAATTTTTTGAAATGATCGTCTACCTTGTTCTCCATGGTATGATATAATTACTTCTATTTTTTCCCATTTGTCTGGCCTTTTCTTTGGGACTATTGGCATACTGTTTCTCTGCTCATTCCTTGAATGATGATATTCCTAGAGTTACAACCCTAGCTCGCCTCTTCTGCACAGTCTCCTTAGGAATATAGCTAACATGTTTTGAGTATTTTGTACTATACTTATAAGTATATTAAAGATATTATCTCTTAAATTCTCACAAGTTTTTATTATTATAGCAATCTATTTTACTGATGAAGGAGATTAGGTATTAAAAGACTAATTGACCTCTAATGTGACACAGTCACTGAGGAATTTGAGATTTGAATCCAACCAGTATCGTTTAAGAACATTTCTTGACCATTTTCCATATTGCAACTAATTTAAACTAATCTGAAGTCATTGAAATGACTATCTCTTTATAAGGATGATTCTCAAATATTTTTCTCTGTCTCAAATAACTCTACCATGCTCTGATTGTTACACACACACACACACAACGGTGTAAAATATCATCACTTAGTTCAAGGTCCTAAATCAGTAAACCAGGACATAATTCCTAATCTCATTGCAGTTTTAACCTCTCCTAGAAACTGGTTAGTTAACTGGTCAGTAAAAAATATTTTGTTGAGTAGAAATATCCGAATGAGTCTGTCACATAGCCTTCTCCATTCTCCAGAGGTAGATGAGGTGATCTGCATGTGCTTCCTTCTAAGGGAAAGTGACCATGCCTAGAACAATCCTTTCTTTTCTTTTCTTGTTTTCTTCTTTTTTTATTTTTTATTTTTTGGCTTATAAGTTTCTTACCTCACCCTTCTTACTATAAAATTTTCCATGTTGTATAATTCCTCAAGCTCCGCTCCCCCCAGCCCCACCAACTTGCTAGATGGGATGTTGTCTGATTCATGAATTGTTCAATAAAGCCAATTAGATTTTCAAATTTCCTCAGTTGAATTTTGTTTTTACATTGTTAAATGGTTACCTACGCACTGTATGTCCCCACTTGGTGTCTCACAGGTATGTTGAAGGCTACATGAACCAAAAATTGAACTGTCACTTTGCTCAAAATATTTTTCATCCAAATTCCTTGCATTGTAAAGCATCACCATGACCCCCATTTAAGTGCCAAATGTCCAAATCCAATTTTTCCAACTCTCCCTCACTCCTACTTATCTCATTTCTAGTCCCCAAGTTCAGATTTTTCCCTTTATATAATTGTATATACATCCTTCATTTTTCATTCCCATCACTGCTCTGATAGTCTATGTACTCATTATTTTATTTGTCTGTACAATATTTGTTTCCCAATTGGTCTGTCTAAATCATCTTATTTCTCTTTTTATATCCTTCCTAAAGCTTCCCAAGGGAAATTTCAAACAAAAAAATTGACTCTGACATTTCTCTGTTTTTCAGTATCTAATGTCTCCTTATAGGCTTTCAAAATAAGAGTTTAATTATTTAGCAGCAAGCACAAGGTCTACATCACTCTCTGCCCGTTGCCTACATCCTTACCTCCTATGACTACTTGCATCCTAAGTACTAGCCATATTACCTATTTTGAGTTTCTCTAAAGTGATTTCTTTTGATGGAACCCATGTAATCATATCACAATCTGTTCATACTTTAAGGACAAGCTGAGATATTGCATCTCTTAAATGAGTTTTCCTTGACCTTCACTCTGGGCCTACTTATCTCAAATACACAACCTATAGCCCCCTCAGAGCTTTTGTGTTCCTTGGCAAAAAAGATACTCCAAATCTTATTGAATTTGTATATAAACAACCTGTTTCCAGAGTCCATGATGGCTATTTCAGTTCTTTGATCATCTAGCTCAATGCCTGGCCTATAGTAGAGGTCCCCAGTGAATGACAAAGGTATACATAACTAAAGTCTACACTTTTCCCACTCCCAGTAGTATAGACATTATCATTTATGTTCCCAAGTCTACACTCTTCAGGACACTGTGGTAGATATTTTTGCAAATATCTTTACCATTTTTATTAAAAAAAATAAAATAGTGCATCCTTAGAACAGTACTTTCTCTCTTTTTTTAAAAAACATTTTTTTAATGTTTGTTTATTTTTGAGAGAGAGTGACAGCATGAGCAGGGGAGGGGCAGAGAGAGAGGGAGACACAGGATTCGAAGGAGGCTCCAGGCTCTGAGCTGTCAGCACAGAGCCTGACTTGGGGCTTGAGCCTACGGACTGTGGACTGTGACCTGAGCCGAAATCAGACAGTTAACCTACTGAGCCACCCAGGCGCCCCAGAACAGTACTTTCTCTTAAAAAGCATTGCTGAACAGCATCCAAATAACCATTCTGTTTGTTTTCTTATCACCAAAAAAAATTCTATTTTCAAATTGCTAGCACACCGATGATAAGAAATGACTAGAAATGGCAAGTTTTGGACTGTTAGTAATAATGACATGATTTAAACTTTTACAAATACTGAGATTTCATGGTATACTTTTTTCCATTTAAGAATTACTATTTTGGGGGCACCTGGGTGGCTCAGTTGATTGAGTATCCAACTTCAGCTCAGGTCATGATCTCACGGTTCGTGGGTTCATGCCCCACATCAAACTTGGCACTAACAGTGTGTAGCCTTCTTTGGATTCTCTGTCTTCTTCTCTTTCCACTCCTCCTATGTGCTTTCTCTCTCTCTCTCTCTCTCTCTCTCAAAAATAAACATTAAACAAAATAAAAAAAAACTACTTTTTAAAAAAAATTAAATATTTTTACTGATACAGAGGACATGAAGTTATCTTACAGAATTTAGAGATGCCTGAATGATTTGTATTAGAGTTAAATTATATCTTCTAAATTATTTGTCAACAATCACAGTGTTCACTTTAAAAGTTTATCTGGTTGTTTAATTTCCCCTAAGTGTTTTTTTTTAATATCCAGTTTCTTTTTTTTAAATTGTTTTTGTATTTATTTCTGTGTGAGAGAGATACATCATGAACAAGGGAGGGTCAGAGAGAGGGAGACACAGAATCTGAAACAGGCTCCAGGCTCTGAGCTAGCTGGCAGCACAGAGCCTGAAGCAGGGACTGAACTCACGAACCATGAGATCATGACCTGAGCTGAAGTCGGACGCTTAACCGTCTAAGCCACCCAGGCGCCCCAATATCCAGTTTCTAATTATCTACAGTATGCTTCCAAATGATAATAAAACCAAGTTGTCAAGTTCATGAAAATGCTACTCTTACAATGTAAACAATAACATGTGACCTTTAATTTTAAGGCTGAAAATACTTATGAGCTATAGTTAGATGGAAGTTTTTCAATGACCCTAACAGCCTAAAAGACGTAGTATAAAACTACAAGTAAGAAATGTTTTGAAGATAAAATTCACATTGGACTAATAAAGTAAATTAAACATAGAATACTGGAAGAATATTTCCCAGTCTCTCAACACTCATATGATGTAGGTGAGTCATGCTATCCCACAAACTATCTATTGTTGGCACTACTGAGGACAGATACTGGGCTGTGAGGACTCTACCTCTATAATAAAGTAACAATTTTTAATCATCTTTTCTAACAGCACATCAAATAAGATGACCTATTTCTCTGCTATGAAGCAGTGTCAAATTGGAAAAACCTTCAAAAACCCTTACTCTGTGCAAATCCTTTGCTCATTTCTCTTACTCTTACTTTATATTCCCTTTCTTATACTATTCTAGGCATCCCTAATTCTCGCTCCCGAGAGAGAAGTTCAACTACCTTTCTGACCTTGGTCTGTACTTTTCATTTGATTAAGTCCTTTCCAGTGTACCTTTTAATTCTGGCAAATGACCCAGTGGGCAAAGCATCCATGATGAGACTGAAACTACCCCCTCAAGTAATTAAGACTGCCCTGATGGCCAGTTAGTTTCCATTGGAGCTACACAATAAGGTACATGGAAGAGGTCTTAAAAACACTGAGCCTCAAAGGAAAATGGGAGCTCATTTCATGAAGAGGAAGTGAGGCAAGGAGATGGACATATTAAATACTGAATGAATCCTCAGAGGAATGAATAAGCATATTTAGTAAATTGATGGAATGCAGAATAGGGGTGGTCACACAGGGGATTTCAGGAAGATGTCATAGCAAGATTGTTGTAACAAGATTATAAAGGTCCTCTGGATGGAAATATCAATGTTGGGTTTTATTTGGTACATAATAGAGGAATAGAGAAGATTTTAGAAAAAAATATAAGGTAATTGATTTAAATTATGTTTTATATAGTTTCATATTGTTAATTCTGATACAAAAGACAAATTGAAGAAGAGGTTCAATGTAGTGAAATAACCATTAAAAAAATCATATAACAATTTAGGTAAAAGTAATGATGGCATGCACTAGGTGCTTATAAAAATGAGTTACACATAGAAAGTATTTTAATAGAACATTTATTGGATGTCAGTGTAGAGGCCAAGGGCAGACTGCTCCAGAATATGCCACTTGGGCATATTGATTATTTAAAATAAAAGTAACTTAAGAGGCAGCCTAAGCAATAAGGGCACTCAGACCCTCCTCTGTCCCCTGAAAGCAGAAAATAAATCTCTTATGTGAAAGTTACCCTCCTTGTACCAGGAGGAACAATAAGAGATAATCTCATCACCGAAGATGGGAAATTTAGAGCCAAGAAGTCTATATAAACAACCTTATTACTTTTTACTAATTTAATACCCCAGACCAAATTGTTTAGAATTCCTTACTATCTGAAGCTCCCAAAGTATTTGTCCTGTTAATTCCTCACAGGATTTTTGTCTCTCTGTGTAAGAAGTATAAAAACTGCCTGCCTTGGACATTTCTTTAGGTCTCAATTTCATAATTGTGCCTTCATGTGCCCACAACAAAATTTCACTTTTCTTTTTCCTCCCACTCATCTGTCTCATGTAAGTTTAATTTTTAGTCCAGCTGGAAGATTTTGAAGGATAGAAAAAAATTTTATCTTCCTTTCATCAGGGTTATCCAGAGGGAGAAAAGAAAAACTCACTTAGTATCTTCCATTGGTAACCAAACAGAAGATGGCAATCTCAAAAGATAAGCAATTCTACAGAAACAGAGTTTTAAGATTAGATATATTTTGATTTTGACCATATTTGATATGAGATAAATTGACTGACACACAGCAAATGATGAAAACTAACATCCGTGTTCAGAAGGGAGGTCAGGGATAGAGATTACAGATAGTAACTACCGCATGTGCCTAATATAATGGTTGAAGACATGCAGTAGATAACATCACCGGAGACTGGGTGTAGAATGATGTCATATCATGGAAAAGCGATTGTTGAGGAGTGTCCTGAAAAAATGGGAGTTAACCAAAGAAAACATGAATTAAATGGAAGGAACAGGAGCAATGGGGAAAAGTTTGAAATCTGTATGATCTGGCCCTGAACTGTTTTCGACTTCCTGTTATATCCACCTTTATCCCATCCTCGAGCATCATAAGCTTGAACCACACACACTATTTCCAAAGCACACTGTGCTTTCTCTCATTTCTGTGTTGCCTTGTTCTATTTCTATTTATTCTGCCTGGAATTCCCCACCCACTAATCCTTTCAAATGGCACTTCCTCTGTGGCATTTGCCCACCCTTTGCCCCACAATGTCTTCCTTGATAATCAGTTGCATTAGAGCTGTCATCTCCCTATATAAGGATTGTTTTTGCATCTGTCTCCCCTATTTAAATGGGAGCTCGAGGTGGGCATATGTGGGCCTTATCCATATTCTAAAGCTGAGGCCCTGCACATAATGGACATTTAAGGAATGGTTATTGAATATGGAAGGCTTGGATGGACAGTAATGCTATAGGCTTCTAAGTGGTTGAGCAAAATGAGTACAGAGAATAGGAAGTTGGATTTGGCTATTTAGAGGGAAGTGATGACCTTTGTAAGAATGATTTCACTGCAATGCTGTGGGTAGAAGCCAGATAATAAAGGAGTAAGGAAGAAGTGGGTGGTAATTAGATAGGGACACTGCAGGTCACTGAGTTACACTTTGCTATTAAAGGGCAGTTAAGACATTAGAGAGTAACTTGAGGGGAAGCAATTTTGAGGGAAGGAATTTAAGGATAAGGAAATATTGAGAAAAAGTATAAGCTGGATGTAGATATTTAAGAAATCAAAAAATAGGAGTACTTGTTTCATGTAGAAAGAGATAAAGAGGTAGAGATACCAGGAGCACAGGTACCTGAATGTGAATAGGAATAGTTCCTCCTCCTAGACTAGAATGTAAGAGAAAAGAAAGTGTCACAGTTGAAATTTTCTAAAATTAAGAGACTTTGTTTCTTATTGAGCGGCTTCCGTGAATAGGTGGTGATGATTCTGCCCCCTTTCATGAATAGGAGTTAGGAAAGGAAATATTTAAAAAAAAAAATGGTTACAGAATTAAGGAAGGAAGCATGATGATGTAATTTAGAAACAAACAAAACAACACTATTGAACTGAGGCTAAATTTAAAGTCCCATAGTTAAGTGGCAACTTAATAAACCTTAATGTATGTAATATATATAATAAATAGAAGCCTGGTTAACAAAACACCTCAGTTAATAGAGTTATATAAATCATGAGCTGGTTTGATAATATTACTGAGATACATTTTTTTTTAATTGCCCTTAGCACCAAAACTAGATGAATCTGAATTTTGACTTGGTAGGAGACCATACTTCAGGATCTTGCTCTGCCTCAGAATCAGAAATATCACCTTTAATTTTCATGGTCCTTGAATTGTCTAAAAACATAAGTCAAGAAATTTCAGGTCAGTAGGAATCTAGAAAAAATAATTAACAGTGCATGTTACGTTACACTATTCACATAAGTTTACTATGTCATATTGTATTAACTCCAAAGCCAAACTTTCAAGAATTTAAAACTATCTCCTCTAGGGGCGCCTGGGTGGCTTAGTCGGTTAAGCGTCCGACTTTCGCTTAGGTCATGATCTCACTGTTCGTGGGTTCGAGCCCCGCGTCGGCCTCTGTGCTGACTGCCAGCTCAGGGCCTGGAGCCTATTTCAGAGTCTGTATCTCCCTCTCTCTCTGACCCTCTCCTGCTCACGCTGTCTCTCTCTCTCTCTCTCCTAGAAATAAATAAAAATATTTTTTAAAAATAAATAAATAAAACTATCTCCTCTAGAAAAATGTGGCTTAAATATAGAGAATAAAGCATTTCAGAAACATAAATGTTTATATGAAGTCAAAAATAATTTTTAATTTTATAGAACTTTCAAACTCTAACGATGCTTAAAAATTTCTTATTCTAATCCACTGAAATTCATCATCTCATTCATCTTCCTCAAAATATCATCATGAAGCAGTTTCCTAAAATATAGTAGAGGTTTAAGAACCTGGGGTTTGGCATTAAACAGACTTGTTTAAATACTCAATCCACCATTTACTAGCTAAGTGATCTTGGCAAGAGGCTTACACTGTCCACACCTGTTACCTCTTTTGTGAAATGGGGGATAATAGCACTAATCTCACAGGTTTGTTGTGAAGATAAAACTACTTGCTGCATGCAAACCATTTAATAAGGTGCCTGGCACAGGGTAAGCTCTCCATAAATGGCAGCTATTGTGATGGCTTCCTGTAGTTTGATCATTTTACTTCTGACATGTTTCTTCTATTATTGAATTGAAAATCAACAACAACAACAACAACAACATCAAATGTGGGGTGCCTGGGTGGCTCAGTTGGCTAAGCATCCAACTCTTGATTTTGTCTCATGTCATGATCTTACAGTTTGTGAGTTCAAAAACTGTGTGGGGCTCTGTGCTGATAGTGTGGAGCCTGTTTGGGATTCTCTCTCTTCCTCTCTCTCTGCCCCTGCCCTGCTTGTGCTCTCTCTCTCCCTTTCAAAACAAAATAAAGCAAACAAAACAAAAATACATCAATGCGTATGAAGAGTTGTTAAATTTGTGAAACAATCTTAAAATATTTCTAATATATATCACAGAGAGTGATAGTATTTCTTCACAAATCAACTTAAAAAATCTATTATATTAGCTAAATCTGCTAATGAACATAGGAAAACAAAATGAAGAGACTAAACTTTTACTATTAAAATGTTTTATAGAAAAAAAAAACCTTTAGATAACTTCCAAAAGGGTCATGTCCTTATGATTAGCATTTATGGAGATATATAGACATTTGCAATTTGAAGGTACATCTGCAATATACATATCATTAAAAATAAAAATGTACTTCAAGCACCTACTGATTAAAAGCTAACATTAAATAGTGTAATCAATTACTGAAAACTTCAGGGCTTAATACTCCATCATAGCATTGTTCCTCTTGTCCTCCTTCTCCTTCATTACTAATTAATTTATTTTGGTTTTCTTTCTTATATTAATGCATAGTGTTCCAGTGGTTAGCTAAATCTTTATTACTCAAATAAAAGACTTATTTTTTCAAAATTCTCCATTCATTGCCAATATTTATATTTGTATTTACCTCAACAGAAATAGTTAGGTAAAAAGTGACCAAGTATTTACAAATGTTTGTTTCCACATCCATGAAAACATAATTTAAAAAATAATACTTACCGAAAATTCATATTTAAAAGTTTTAAAATATTATAATTATGGATAAATAAGCACATATTATAAATGTTTCTTGTAAGAGAAAGAATGTATCCAACAGAAACACATAAAATTGTGGACAAAAATGTTTGATTATGGATGTGTCTTTTTCTTGACCAACCTTGAAGGCCAAATACCTCTGGATATGGAAGTTACTTTAAAACATTTGTGTCTCATAATGCAAATATGTCAAACTTGACATTGAAAAATTGAGCCAAGAACTTCTGCCAGATGTTTTCTAAAAATCAGAACCATCACATGCCTACTATTTACCGTTAGAGGGTATGTTTCACTAACTTTTCCTAGGACCCTGTAATTACAACTGAGGGGTAACTGGAAACTAATTCTACTTAGAGCACAGCACACCTCTGCATACCCTATCACTGTGTGAAAACCTCATTTATTTTGAAAACTAACAGGACTTTTGTTTTGAGTCACTAGCTTAAAAAGCATTGTTACAACAGAAGCAGTAAAATCCAAATATCAAGAACTAGTGTTGAAGGAAATCCAAAAACTAATTAGTGAATGATAAAAGGCATCTAAACAGCATGCTTTCAGTATTCTGTATTGAAATTTTTCTAAATAATATTTTGACTATCGGTAGAAAAAGATGACAGAATGATGTAGAAATTATTTTAATTGCAACTTACTGTTGTCTTATCTTCTTGTCTTTTCTATCCAGTTATAAGATCACTCAATTATACAATAACCCTATCACATATTATCCAGTCACTTTTGAGTAGTTACATATAAATATGGTTGATTTGGGAAAAGATTCAAAACTTAAATCAGTATTTTAATAACAAAGAGTATCCTCCTATGTATAGC
>NW_027529449.1:698724-786438 GCF_008692635.1 Crocuta crocuta
GTTTTTTTTTTTTTTTTTTTTTTTTTTTAGTAAACATGTATCAAGAATATACTCAGTGCTAGGCATTTTTATGGCCTATGGTGGGCACTAAAATAGGAAAAATAAATAATTCACAACCTTACCCCGAGGAGCCCACCCTCTAGTGGAGAATGCAGACAGAGAATCCCACTAAGAGAGAATTCCAAAGTTACATTGATTGCTATGACAGTCATATAGACAGAGTTTGATGGATAGCTTTCAAAGGCCAACTAACCCAGACAGTGGTAGATATGGGGGAAGTTAAAAGAAGAGATCTGAACTTTCTTCTAAATATAATGGTGGAAGTGTTCTGACCCACACAATTCTCTTCATTAATTCCACTTAATATACCAACAGCAACACATTAGCACTTGTGAATATTTTAATCAATTTTGTGGATGGGTTGCCAAGAACAAAACACTAGTTATCTCTAATAACAAGAAAAATCTTGTGTGTGTCTCTGTGTCAGTATCAGGGGGCAGTAAATTCTAAGGGCACAGGCACAGAGAATAAAATGTCTTCAGTTGACTTGGCAATCCTGTCTCTCTATGTCTCTTGAGGGCTGTTCAGTATCTCTTTTATTTGGGATCTCCTCTTAACCTGCATAACTCTGCTCTTTTTCTTCTGACTTCTGCTCCCTCATAAATTCAGCCATGAGTTTCCTAATTCCATTCCCCCTGCCAATGGTTTTAGCCTCTGCTTACATAGCTACACACATCTCAAATTGTGATGTCAAGTCAGGCATAGAAGAATGGATTAGTTGTCCATGGGTCAGCAGCCTATCCAGATCTAACCAGTATGGACAGGAAAGTGGTCCCAATAATACCAGTAAATGAACGCAACTATGCCTGGAAATAGGCAGTTCTTTTGGAAGGTGGTATGGGCAGGCAAGCATGGGCTGAGCACTGAGATTTAAGATGTCTCCTAAAAAGGTCTAAAGCATTTTCTGGCTCTTTTCTTCTCTAAAATTTTATCTATGGTGGGCAGAATCTGGTTGTTTTAACTGAATTACCTTTCTCTGTTGCCTTTAATGACATAATCAACTTCCTCATACAAGAAAGAAAACTTTGACTTTGGCCTTGTTAGTTCTCTGAATAGGCTAAGCTCTTCAGTTTAAACTCCCTGTGGTCATTTCTGCTATGACTCTGTCATAAAATTTAAAGGTAGTATTTTTTTTTTCATTTAAGGATCATTAATTAATTAATTCATTCATTAGATATTTAGTTAGCTTGTAATATATACCAGGAACTGTTGAAATTCTGGTTACAGCAAGTACAAAAAAAAAAAAAAAAAAACATTTCATTATCAGTCAGATATTTCTAGAAAATAAAAGATTTTAAATAATGACAGTTTCCAGAAGTGAAACATATTCCTTTAGTTAACACTTTTTGAATTAAGTCTTTCCATAATAAATTTGATAAATTCTACCTTCTCATCTAGAATCTTGAAAACATTTAACTACTTCCTTATGATATTATATGTCAAATGTTTTTTCCTGTCTCCTTTCCAACACTATGAGCTCCTAGAAAACATTTTATATCTCCCCCTCAGTGCCTAACAGAAGACTGGCCTCAGCTGGTAAATGAACGAGGAAGAAATATTCACAGGGATAGTGCTGAGGGATAAGTAATTTGATCATGTACATTTCCAATATGATTACAAGTGGGAGTTAAAGAGCATGCTGTTGTGCAGAACTGCCTAAACTTATCAGAGTCCAATAGTTTCAACTTCAGACAGAGTGTTTTGAGAGTATTTCCATTGATCATCTCTGAACACCAATGGAAGAGTAAAAGGAAGCCTCAGGTGGCAGGAGAGGCTTTTTCATTAGTGGCTTTTGAAGTGTCTAGAGAAATAAGCTTATAATAGAATGCTGAACACATTACCTTTCTAATTCTCGGGTGTACAGACAGCAGGTTAGACACATCTATGCTGGGCAGAGAATCATGATTAGTGCCACATTGTGTGCAGTGAGCAGGCCCAAAGGCCAACAAAGCTAATGCACACACTAAGATTTCCCACCCATACATAATGCCATAAAGGAGCAGGGCCAAATTTTGGATGGGCAGGAACCACTCTTCAATAACCTCTTGGTTCTTGGGGGCGCCTGGGTGGCTTAGTCGGTTAAGCATCTGACTTTGGCTCAAGTCATGATCTCACGGTTCATGAGTTCGAGCCCTACGTCGGGCTCTGTGCTGACAGTTCAGAGCCTGGAGCCTACTTCAGATTTGTATCTCCCTGTCTCTCTGACCCTCCCCTGCTCTCTTCCTCTCTCTCTCTCTCTCTCTCTCTCTCAAAAATAAATAAAAGTTTAAAATTATTTTTAAAAAAGAACCTCTGATGAATATCTTCTCTAACCCTTTTATTGCTTCCCACCTAGAAAATTAAGAGATGATGTGGGGACAGGAAGGATTCCATAAGTTATACTCAAAACAAAAAATATAGCCAAAACATAAGCAGGCAACTGTGCAGCATGAGACCTGTAATATAGTTCCAGAGGAAAAAAGCAAAGAACAGAGATCCTCTGGGTGGAATTCTGCTTGGGACTGCCCTCTTAAAACTACAAGGTAGAGAATGCTAAATTTACCATATCAACTTCAGCACCAAAAACTTCTGAGTAACTTTCTGTAGAATTCTGATAATTCATTTGAAATCTTTCAGTTTAAATTTCCTCAACTGCAAAATGACAGGAATGTGTCATTTGCACATTATGCCTATAAATCTCCTCCCACTTCTCTTTCATAAAACACAAGGTCTTCTCTTTCATAAAACACAAGTAGATGGATGGATAGTTCTTCTCTCCTACTGCCTCAGGAATGGCACTGGGAGAAAACCACACATGCCTGCCTCTCTTCCAATCACGGTGCACCATGACCAAAACTAATGACAGACTAAATTTAAATTCACCTAAAATTTCTGATTTACAGTTAACTGGTTACCTAAGGTCAGCATTATGCTTGATGCTGAAGCTTAACACCAGTCTTCCCATCTCATAGTCCTTGCCACAGATCAGAAAGTGAAAGACCACTACATAATCACATTTTTGTCTATTACACTAAAACTTCATTGTTTCCTAGTACTATCTGCCTTGTGTAACGACAGAGAATTCCAACAACAAAAAAGAAGCAGAACAAAGGGGAGAATTAATAAGTAGTTATAAAGATGATACCTGCATGACCATTAGCTTCCATCTCAGTGCTGAACTCTTCTTGGCATATAAAGTCTTATGATGTCAAAGGTTTTGTTTGTCTTATTCACATCTGTGTTCCCAAGGCCTAGAAAAATGCCTGACACATGCTAGGTGCACAACAAATTCTTGTTTTATAAAGGAATGAATGAACATAATTGGGATTCAGCCATATCCAGATATGGCCATATCCAATCACTAACTGAAAAAATATCAAGCTTATAGATCATAAATGTCCCTACAGTATCTTCTTACTTCTTTCATATTTTGTTTCCTTTGACCCTATTCCCTAGGCCTCCCATGCCTACTTATAGCGGTATAAATGAACAGAATAATAGTTTATACATAACTTAAGATGGCATTCAAAGACAAACTAGAACAGACTTAATGAGCTCAAAAAAAGTGACTACCACCCCTTGATTCTCCACAGCCAGGAATACCACCTAAGCCACCTACATACAAATGCTATATGAAACAATTCCAAATAAGAACAATGCCTTGATGAGAAGACTGGAAGCTTACTGTGCCCCAGTCTCAAAATGAAAATCCCTATATTCTTATAAATTTCATTCTAAATGTTTTCTGCACAAGCTTTCAGGTAAACATGCATCTCTAAGGGTAACAAGGTAGGAGGATTTTAGAGATCACAGTAATTTGCCTATAGCTGTCCATTCTTGAGGGAACTAGAGTCAGGAGCCCTAAGTGGGTGTTGTCTTGAGGCTTCTTCAGGTTGCTGCAGCAGAAGCAGCACAGGGGTAAGAATATTAAATTCCCAAGGTCACAAAACATTCATGATTCTATCCCAAATGGCATCTGAAAGATTTATAAAATCCTTTGGTTTTACAGGTGTGGAAATAGAAACCCAGAAAGGTAAAGAAATTCACCCAAGGTTACTCAACTTATTAGTGGCAGATGGGTGTTTTCTCCAAATCATAAATGCTTTCAAAGGGAAACTGTACCCACAGCACATTTGCACAGGCTACATCTGTTTACTTTCACTGCATATGCAGGCACATGCTATTCACGTTTGACTAGAAAGGTAAAATTGGGCCAAATAATATTTAATTCCCCACTGTAATAGTAGTTTTACATTCCACATTCAGACAGCTGGCATAATTGAAGACAGCTCAGAACCCCTGAGGATATCCAAACTGTCGCAGTTGGAGAAAAGATTTAAGTACCCTGCAGTGTAAGACCTACTCAATGACATTACAAAGCTGATTCAAAATATCATCTTTGTTGGATCCTCAATATCCAATCTATGAACAATAGACATAATTAAACATAAAAAGCTGTAAATTAAGCAAACTAAATGATGGAGCAAATCATTTCGTTTTTGCACCTGTGAAGTACAGTATGCCATTGTTATTTTCCCAAAGAAGAGAGAACAGACTCTCACATGGACAATTATCAAAAGGGTTCAGAGCAGTAGCAGCTATAATGGACAATAGATTTATTTCCAAAGACTAAAAAGATATCAATGAATGTAGTTTTCAAGTCAAAGTGAGAATACACAGCTGTCGCCACAGATTCTATTTAATGTATTTCAATGTTACTAATTAAAATAAAAACTTAGGTCTCCTATTCTCAAGCTGGTAAAAAGCAGAGAAGACAGAAAAACAACTTCAAGTTATAATTTTGTAATGTCTCTATAAATGAGCTTTTAGCTCATTTTGTGCTTGACAGCTACAGAGAAAGTCTGTGCAATGAAGCACCCAGCTTAGAGATGACTGTACAAAAGGAGGCGGTGTCATGGTTGAGAAGATGGGTTCTGGAGACAGAGGCCTGAGTGCTATATCTTACTCAGCTACCTCCTGGGTAGCCTCAGGTTTAACCACTCCATATTTTGTTTTCCTCACAGATAAAATGGGGAAAATTATAGTCCCTACCTCACTGGACTATTGTGAGAATTAAGAGCTACAATCTAGGTAAAGCCTCTGAAACACTGACACTCGGCAACTACTCAGCAAGTGTCAGCTTTCATTATTTCAGTCTAAAACATTGTATATGAGATATTTAAGCAAGTCAACAAGAGTAGATATCTAAGAACCTATTCTTAACCTAGCATTTTTTTAAAAAATATTTTTATTTATTTCTAGGAGAGAGAGAGGAGAGAGAGAGAGAGAGAGACAGCGTGAGCAGGGGAGGGTCTGAGAGAGAGGGAGATACAGAGTCTGAAATAGGCTCCAGACTCTGAGCTGGCAGTCAGCACAGAGCCCGACGCGGGGCCCGAACCCACGAACCGCGAGATCATGACCCAAGCAAAAGTCAGACGCTTAACCGACTAAGCCACCCAGGCGCCCCCTTAACCTAGCACTTTAATGGCAGATTCATAATAGTGGTCAAGGAAATTTCATCCATAACATGGCTTTCTAAACAACTAAATTAAAAACACTTGCTGTATTGAAATCAGATAAAAATAGAAATATATTTTAATGTGAATTGGTAAAATATTGGCAAGGTCATTGTATGTATATTGCCAGTGGAGATACACAGTGTCACCTCGAGCCTGGATTGAACTAAAAGAGCCAAGGGAAAGATCTGCCAATGAGCCCACCATGAACCAGCATAAAACCACCTGCAAAATCTATTCAAGCATCTGTTTCTGTGAAGTGCCAAGCCTTCTCCTCCCACCCCACTAGGCTGGCCCCATCTACCACAGAGCAATATTAGAGGGCTTTTTTTTTTTTCCAATTTATTATTGCCAGAACTTTTTATTTTATCATTCTAAGAGGCATTACATGTAACCATACAGAGCAACTCATTCCTGTTCTACATCACAATGTATGCTGTGCAGGCTTCTCCCTCTATTTTTAGTGCCTGCCAAAACCAACCAGACTAATCCATGTGTTCAAGCACTGAACCCTTAGTCCCTTAAAATAATCTTCAAAATTGTCATTGGGGAAATGATGAACATAGCAACACCCATTCAATGGCCTTGTGTCATCTTCAGTAGGGAAGGGACAGTGAATCATCTATAAGGGGGTGTTTTAGCTCTAATGGTTCTCAGAGTCAATACAAAGGTAAAAGAGAAGCAAGAGGAGTAACTGCACTCCTACCACATTTCCACATCTGTAATTGAGGATATTATTACCTATGTTATGTTATTTTTGTGAAGATTAAATGATTCAAGAAATGTAAAATGCTTAGACTAGTTCCTCCCAGGTCCTAAGCACTCAAGAAATATTAGATGTGATGAGATCCTAATCATGATCGGGTGATGATGACAATCATCATGATGATAGTGATAATGACAAAGATGATAAAAGAATTTGCTAATTGGCAGTGCACCTAACACCAAGCAGCAGACTATTAAAGACAATTCATAGAGGTTAATTAGATATTTAGCTCATCCTCTGCTTTCACTGATTTCACGTGTTGTAGGAGAAAACAGGAAATACAATTATATAGATGGCAGACATTTATTTCATAATGAGATATGAGCAAGAGAAGCAAAAATAGATGAGAGTTATAGAAAAACAGAAAAGCCACAGGGTATGAAAGAGACACTAGATTTAGGGCATTATTACCAGTTTGGCTTGGGAGATAGTAAAATAATATCATAGAACAATATTAATTAATATGCACCCAGGACTTGCAATGTGTCAGGTACTGTTCTATGTTCTTTAACATGCATCACTAATTTAATCCACACAACAAACCTGTGTGGTAAGATATGTTATTATCCTCTGAAAATAGGTCACAGAAAAATTAAATAATTTGCACAAGGTCTCAGAACTGTAAGTGGTGAAACCAAGATTTAATACCTCCAGTTTGTCTCTGCTGTTTGCTCTTAACTGCTCTACTACAATGTCCCTCAGCATATGAAGGAGATCTTTAAGAGCCTTAACAAGTGTTAAGAAAAACTAAGACAAATCATTGGTGGAAATATGGAAAACTCTTTAACAAAATACCAACATAAAATTTTAACATTTCCAATGGTATCAGGTTACTCCTTAGAGGGGAGTATTATACAATGCCTTAAGTAGCAGATTGCTGAAATCATTTTTGAGAGAATTTCAGTATGTTTTATTCTTGTTTTATGATAAAATTCCTTAGCCCAGAAAAGATTTTTCTTGTGTTCATTATTTTTCAATACAGCTACATATCACTCTTATATAAGTGAAAGGAAATAATCCATGCCCTTGGAATCCTGCAATCTAAAAGTGAAAAACCATGAGAAGTGCATGTAATACATTTAAACAAGTAGGATAAGGATTTTACTCCATTCCACTGCACGGGAGAGAAGGATGGGCATGAGGGATGGGTTCTAGATACAGGGGAATGAAAAAGTGAAGGGAAATGTACAGGAAAAAAAAATATTGAGAATTAAATGGCAACACAGAGAAGCAGAAATTCTGATCTTATGGAAATAGGAAAAAAGAAGTGAAGGAGTAAAAAATTCAGACATACAATAAGGCTAACTATAAAAAGGAAAACAACTATAAAATCTAAATAAATCTTTAGGAAGTCTGTGAAAAAGTCTTAAAGGTTTGTTGCTTAAGAAGTGAGTGATATAATTATGGTTCTAGTATCCCAGATTAACTCAAAATTAAAATCTTAGCCAGGAAAAATGTTGCTTTAATGAAAAAATAGTATACATACTAGTACTATGCTTATTTAACAAATTCAGTCTAGTTTTTATATCCTCCAAAACCAAGCCAAGTATCTATGAAACACAAATAGGCACGCATATATTTTATAATTATACATTGTCATATGTCCTCAGAAAGGCTTCTATAACATAGTTACATAGATTCTGAGATGAGGCATAGCTCTTCTTGAGATCTGGGTTTCTGAGTGGGCTACATCTATTGCCAAAACATTGAACCTTGTGCTGGGATACATGAATGCACAGGAAAACCATGGTGCACCAATCTGGTTAGAAACATTCTTTGAAGATTGAGGAATGTATTATTTTTATATTTCAACAAAAACCTCTGTATTACAGACAAAAATGTAAAATGTGCATAAAATTTGAAAACAAAGAAACAAAAAACCCAGTAGACTCCCAAGAAATTTGCTTTTAAAATAAGTCACGTTAGGCTATATAAACTCAAAATATGCACATGGCCTAACAGGCTTCAAGGGGCTCTTAGAAGACAAAGTGTAAGAAGCACTGCTTGGCTTTGTTTTGTGAGAAAGAAACATTAGTGAGGTTACACCAGTCAGAGTGGCTAAAATGAGCAAATCAGAGAAANTAAGCCTGGGAGGCAGAAGATTAGATAAGCACTTAATTGCTTAAAGAGTCAGGTAAAAAGGACAACCTCCTGTGAGCATCTCCCCAGTGACCTAACTTAATATTTCCAGAGAAGTATTAAGAAGTTATGAACACAACGTAAAATTAAGAAACAATATGAAAGTGTGCCTTAAAAGGTTCAAGAGAGGAGAAACTTCAGAAGGAGGGAAAAAATGGCAAGAACAAAGAAGTAATGTTTGTTTAGCTTTGAATATATTACTTGCAGAAACAGAAAACCTAGGGTGGTCTATATTATAATACAAAGGAATAGACAAATAGTCTATGTTTTGAAGCACTTTTCCATACTTACCCCTTAGCAGAACTCCATGTAAGGCTCAGAAGAAACCTGCAGATGGTAAGTGAGAAGACCAGGGTTTGAATTTCAGCTCCACCGCTATTTGGCTGCATGGCATTAAGCAAGTTCACTTTTCTGAATCTCCATTTCCCCCAGATGAATCATGAATGGAATGATGATTGTATCAAAGAGCTACTTGGAGAATTAAATTGTGCAAAAGCACATGGATTGAGGAGGCATTCAAAGAAGGTTAGGTCAACTTGAAAAAAAAAATGTTGAGATAGGATAAAAAAAGAGGAAGCAATATCACAAGTATGAAATTCAACACAAAATAATCATTGAAAAGATGGGCAATGTTGAGAAGCGCTATTTTATAGAATTCACAACAATGGCACAGTTCTGGCACATGAAATCACACACACTTTCAAGGCAGGAAGAGGGCCTGGTTCCCACTCTTAGTGCAATGAAGGCCTGGCTCCATGAGAACATAGTAGCCACAGGCAATCAGTGAATCAAAACGCAGACCCCATCTTGCTTTACCTGAACTGATGACATGTGATAAGAATGCCTCAAAATTCTGTTTAGAATAAAAGATATTCTGTACAGATAACTTATCAGTCTAAACTCTTAATTTTCTCCAATATGATTTTCAGTAACAAAAGCATCGCTATTATTTTTCCCTGGTTAAATTCCTTTTTCTCCAAAAATTTTTAAGTTTATTTATTTTGAGAAAGAGGAGAGCCTGCACACATGCATGCATGTGTGCGTGTGGTAGTGGGAGAAGGGCAGAGAAAGAGAATCCCAAGCAGGCTCCAAGCTGCCTGGAGCCCCAAACCCATGAACTATGAGTCCATGACCTAAGCTGAAATCAACTGTTAGATGCTCAACTGACTGAGCAACCAGGATGCCACTCTCCCATTTTTTTTTTAATAAAAGGAAAAAGGAAGGAAAAGAGAAAGGGGGGAGAGGAAGGATAAGAGGAAAAGAAAAATTAAATTGGTTATAATTATTGAAAAGAGGTGAAAGCACTAAACTCAGTGTCAATGCTGTCTTGACACTCTTCCATCAACAATATCTAGCGTCTGTTTAAGTAATTATAGCACTGTGTTCTTGACATGTGCTCAACCAGTGTCCTGCTGAGATCACAGCACTTCTTCTGCTATATTATACTCTGCTTGCCCAATCATTTTCTATCACTGGGTATTGTGTGAAAATCATCATTAAAAGCAATAATTTGACCAATTCCTTAGAATGCATTACTCTGTAACGGCCAATTTATTGTTTGGATTACATTTTTAGTTATCTAACAAAATGGTTGCAGTAGTGGCTGACTGCCAGACACTAAGCATTTTATAAATAGCCCATTTAATTCTTATAAAAACTCTAAGGGCTAAGGATTGTTATCCCTATTTTATATATGAAGAAAGCTAGGCACAGAGAGGTTGAGCAAATTGCCCAAGGCCACACAGCTAAGTGATAATGCTGGTTTTTGAACCCAAGTTCAGGAGTCCATGTCTTTAAACAGTACTTGAGGCTACTTTCCATTTAGAATAAATGAGTGAATATATATAAATAACATAGAATAATGTTTACCACATAATGAGAGCTGAATAATTGTTAGGTTTTTTTTTTTTTTTAAATGATGGTGCTGTTTAGATCATGCATAAACATATCAGGTGTTAATTCTGGTAGGGTTTACATACCAGAAATATCTCCACTGGCCAAAACTATTGCCCACCTTTTGTGTATTGGTGGAAAGTTTCATATTTCCCAGGTTGTTAACCGGGATATGGTTCAGAATAGAAGAAAAGCCTCACTAAATCAAATAATATTGAGATTCTGACCTCAGATGGATCTACTGAGTCTGTCACACTGGCAGAGAAGGAAATTAGATTAATCCAACAAGAAGTGTTCCTCATGGAGTCAGATTGATTTTTGCCTGCATTAGATGTTCTTCCATGTGCTTACAAAAATTGATCTATTTCAGGTGAGCAGAAAATCTATCATTTTTGGGGTATGTCCTTTGTTTATTTGTTGCTTGTTTTTTTTAAATGTCTTTGAGTTTACCTGTTCCTAAGGATATATTTCAAAAGCACAGACAGAAGATAATCAAATTTTCCTTAAAATATAATACTTTTTCTTGTGTAGCTTAACACATAGGTAGTTCTCCACTAACAGAAGGTATCATCCCAATGATTATTTGCATTTTCTTATGCTCTCTGATAACAACGGGCTTGGAATAAATTAGTAGAAATCTAAACACATGACAGCCTTCAAATCAATTAGCCATTGATGACATCTAAAAGTAAAATGGGGCATAGTTAACCAATGTAGCATTCTTGCTATCACTGAATTTTCATTTTATGTGAAAACATTAATGTTTAATAGTTTACTTAATTTCCTGCTTGAGCTGTGAGGTCGTTTATACTCTTATAGTTATTATATAATAATATAACTATAAAAAACTCAAACGCCTCATGGTCTTTCCAAACAGCCAATTGTAAGAAGGGTCTAAAAACTGCTGACTTGTAAATGCTTTGAACTTATGCATAATATTTGAAATAGTATAAGCTATTATCTTTTATGTACATTTGCTGACAAAAAAGATGCATTTTAAAGGATGATGCTACCCTTTCTTCTGGATTCTGTGCATCAAATACAATCTTCTTGGTATGGTGACTATTCTTTAGGTATGTTTGTTATGGATACAGAAGCCCTCTTATAGATTATGTGCCTGTAAAATGCAAAAAAAAAAAAAACAAAACAAAACCTGAATAGCTGGTGATATTTATTCAAACATGTAGACAACAAAGATGATATATATGCAGTTTTTTTTAGGATAGTTATTTTCTGATTTCAACAATTTCAGACTCATTAACAGCATTTGGAATTCTCTTATGATTCTTTTTTTCTTCATATTTATAAGAAAAATCTCTCAAAGCTCATTATAAACTATGATTAGGTCTACTTTTACACTGGATTTCATCAAGCTTAAAAAGATGAGAAACTTGATTATTACAGTTTCCTTAGAAACACAGGAAACAGTAAAAACACCTTAGGATCCAACTCTTTTTGGCAGAGTCTTATAGTCCATCTGCTGTGTTCAACTATTATGAGAATACAAACAAAATAGCTAACATTCAAATATCATTGTATATATTTTCTTAATAAAGGGAAGATTTTACATTGTCTTTGTGACCTATAACTATATAATTAATATATATTAGAAGAAGAAACTAAGAAAGGAAGAAGCAAAGGAGAAGGGAGGCAGGGAAGGGAAATGGAAATGAAAGGAAAAAGAAGGAAGAGATGAAGCTTACACCTCTTTCACTATCCAGTGGCTGACATATATGTAAATAGGTTCTGGGGGCCATTGGGTCAATAGTTTGCTAAATTATATTCTTTATATATATTTAAAGTGGTCAAGTAAACTTTCAAATGGTATCATTTAAATATATTTTGTTATTTACTCATTTGTTTGATCATCAAATATTTACTACACTAAAGCGTACATGCCAATGATTGCTGTAGAGACTGCAGATTTAACAGTGACAAGTTATATCTTTGACTTCAAGGAGCTTAGACACCACTGGGGAGACAGAAATAGAATATAGAATTTAAAATTGTTTTATCTTCTCAGCACCCCTCATCACCTCTATCCCATCTTTTGGTAACCTTTTTTTTGGGCAACTCCTAACCCTTTCCTTATTTAAGATGCCACTGTTAATATTCTTACTAGACCTGGATTCTGGTGGGGCTGACAGTCACAGTATCCAGGGTCTCCTCTCCTTCCAAACTCCTTCCACACTCTCTGTTTTGGCCACAGTATCCATCCATCACTATTTTTGGAGTAGATCCATCACTATTTTTTTGGAAATTTGAATACTGAATACAGACACATAGGGATAGATGGGTTTTAAAAGTGAGTCATCAACTCCACAAATTTTGCTGTAGAGATTTAGGGCTGCCATGGTTCCCATCTTTGCCCAAAACTTGGTTTCAATTACCCATTCAGTTCTGCAAACTATGAATATACTCCCCAAGTATCTCTCTCTCTCTCTCTCTCTCTCCTTATTCTAGTTAGATCAGGGTTGAAATCCAGGCTTAATGGCTCTAATATATCACTGTAAAATATCAGGACTTCCTTCCTATGCATTAGCTGAGAAAGACAGATGTTCTGAGTCTAATTCTTCATGGAATCCTTACTCAAGCAAAATTCCAAAATCAATATAATTATATCATATTTGGCACACATAGAAATTTAAAATGAGGAGAAAACCTTGAGACAAGGACACCCAGTCTCCCTATCACTGGTTTTAGAAATATCCATGATATAACCATATAACTGAACTTTGAATACACCAATTGATGGGGAACTCACACTGCACGAGCCATTTAGTTTCCTTTTGGGCTGATTATAGTTGTCAGAATGTCCTGACATTTAGCTAAAGTTTGCTTCCTCATAAATTTTCATCATAACTTTTCAATGAACGTTAGATTCTTTGCCATTTCCAACACAAAGGTCTAAACTTAATTTGACACTTGCACCACCAACCAGTCATCTTATATCTTTCAATATAAATTGTCAGAATAGACTCAAAATCCTAGAAAATGGAATTGCAAAAAAACGTACATCTTCAGAGACCACAAATTTGACCACAGAAATACAGTGATGCTTGAATGAATATTAAAGGATCAGATGAAAAAATGCCAAGAAGCTCTGACCTTTCATGACAAGCTGCCAAAAAAATAATTATTTCTTGGCAGGTAGGCCAAGTCCAAAGGCCAAATATCAATGGACGCACACTCATCCTCCAATATTTAATATGATTCAATGAATCTTAGAGTTGGCAAAACTTTATAGAGATCATATAGGTAAAATCCCATCCCTTTACTTCAGAGAAACTGAGGCATGGAAATTAACTTCTATTCCTTAAATTCATTTTGAAACATCAGAGCTCTACGGTAGAATTTCTGGTGTTTTAAGATATGAGAAGAGCCTACAACTAAAAAATATTTTTCTTGTGCAGACATGACTTAGGCCATTGAAAACTGGATTTCTTTATGACTCACTCATCTAGGATGCAAAGTATGAGACAAAAGTTAAGGTACTTGAGAGATGTTATATTAGCAAAGAACACAAGAGCATATCTATTACAAACCCCCAGAAAGAAATGGAGATTGTTTGTCACCTAGTACTACCATTCCTAAGCAAATGACTCTGTTACAGACACCCTAAAATTAACTTTAACACATACAGCAATTAATCTGAGAAAATAGTCATTTCAGAAGTCAGTTTTCTGCTTTAATCATTTAAAAATTGTAAAGCAAAAGCCTGCAAATAATCAGATTATGCCCTTTCTGCCATTTCCATGATAGCTTCACTAGTGTCCTGGAATTTGGAGTTAAGTTTATAGTAATTTATATTTATGTACTCATTAGGGATATATTTTCTTTTTTTTTTAATTTTTTAATGTTTTATTTATTTCTGAGAGAGAGAGAGAGAGAAAGAGAGACAGCATGAGCAGGGGAGGGTCAGAGAGAGAGGGAGACACAGAATCAGAAGCAAGCTCCAGGCTCTGAGCTAGCTGTCAGCGCAGAGCCCGACACGGGGCTCGAACTCACGAACCGTGAGATCATGACCTGAGCCGAAGTCGGACGCTTAACCGACTAAGCCACCAGGTGCCCTAGGGTTATATTTTCTTCAAAGAGGCTATTTCACTAAGTATTTACATGTTTCTGCTATGTATGGTTGTTACTACAATTTGGTATTTTATTATCTTTATAAAAATTTAAAACAACCCCAAAAGGTTAGATTTATCCTCTGTATTAGAAGTGAATTATTCTTCAGAAATGGTATTTTTTAATTTTAAGAGTCTACTATTGTTATCTAACCAATGGTATGAAGTGACAGTTCAATCTCTGCCTCTAAGTAATGATTATTTGTTGATTGACTCAAAATTATTTAATTGACTTGCTAGATGAACCCTGAAACTCTTTTTTTCTACATGACAGATTTTTCATTTCTGCAGTATTTTATCTAATAATTTCAAAATATAATAATAACTCCAGTTCTCATTAAGTTAGCCAACCAGCATTCTCAGACGCATGAAATTTATCTAGAATTAGATGGTGATAAAAGATATTTTGGGGCAGCAGAAATTAATTACATAAAACATTTATCAAGGCACCTACATTTTAATCATAAGAAAAGTCTCATATGTTTACTCAAGCCTGTTTGTTCTTGTTCTGCAGACATTTTAACCTATTCACATAGACAGGAAATCATAATTAAATGAATAATGTGAAGAAGGAGCACTAACACCAGTGAAGTTATTGCTGATAGGAAGGATGCGCCATATAGACAGGAGGCATTTGCGGTGAATACAAACAGGGCTAAATTAACAAAAGCTATTGAGGGTATCTATGGGTCACCGCAAAATACTATAATTGATAGTCCTAATAACGAGACCAGACTATCAAGAAAAATTGAAAATGTTTTTAATGTACTACAAATAAGAAGTGAGAATATACTACCTATAATAAAATTTTCTAAGTGGGAAAAGCTTTTAAAAATTACTAATGCTTAAAATGGTAATTTTGGGGCACCTGGGTGACTCAGTCAGTTGAGAATCCAACTTCGACTCAGGTCATGTTCTGATGATTCATGCGTTCAAGCCCTGTGTTGGTCTCTGTGATGACAGCTCAGAGCCTAGAGCCTGCTTCGGATTTTGTGTTTCCCTCTCTCTCTGTCCCCTCTCCCCCACTCACACTCTCTCTTTCTCTCTCAAGAAAGAAAGAAAGAAAGAAAGAAAGAAAGAAAGAAAGGAAGGAAAGAAGGAAGGAAGGAAGGAAGGAAGAGAGAGAGAAAGAAAGAGAAAAAGAAACATGAAAAAAGTTATAAAAATTTATGATAATTTTAATCATATGAAGAATTAGGCTGGGGAGATAACAAGTCATCTAGCATTGTCAAATAGACAATTTGGCAATAAAAACACATCGGTGTAATATTTACTCTCCAATGCCTTTGTATACCTGGGAGATCAGTTGGTGTTACTAGTAGATTAATTCATTCTATATTCTGAATATAGAATATATTCTGAATAATCTAATTGAGCATCATAGTGTCTTGAGACAGTGCTGATCCTGTAAGCTACCAGTATGCTTTACAGTGAAAACATAAGAACAAAATTATTCTGTAAGCAAAAGATAATAGGTTATAGTGTGTTGTTACCAAGAGTCATGTTGATTTCAAATGTTGTTGATATTGTGCATATATTTTTTTAACTTAAGTATAACTGACATACAATATTATATTAGTTTCAGGTGTACAACATAGTGACTGGACATTTGTATACACTGTGAAATGGTTACTACAATAAACTGGTTATCATCTGTCATGTTACAAAGTTAATACAATATTATTGACTATAATAAACCCCATGCTTTACATTATATTCCCATGACTATTTAATAATGGAAGTTTGTACTTCTTAATCCCTCTCATCCAGTTTGCCCCCAAGTGCCCCCTACCTCCTCCCCTCTGGCAACTACTCATCTGTTCTCTGTATCTTTGTTTTATTGGTTGTTTTGTTTGTTTTATTTCTTAGATTCCACATATAAATGAATCATGTATTTGTCTTTCTCTGTCTGGCTTACTTCAATTAGCATATTATCTTCTAGGTCCATCCATGTTGTTGTAAATGGTGGCTTCTTTTTTTTATGGCTGCGTGCATGCGTGTGTGTATGTGTGTGTATAAATAAATAAATAAATAAATAAATAAATATAAAACATCTTTATCCATTCATCCATTGATGAACTCAGGTTGTTTCCATATCTTGGCTATTGTAAATAATGTTGCAATTAACATCCAGCTGCATATACTTTTTTGAATTAGTGTTTTCATTTTCTTCATATAGATACACACTAGGATTACCAAATCATATAGTAGCTTTATTTTTAATTTTTTCAAGTAATCTCTATACTGTTTTCCATAGTGGCTGCCCCAAGTTACATTCTCATCAATGGTACACAAGCTTAGTTCCCTATTCTCCACATCCTATTCAACATTTGCTATTTCTTTTAGTCACTTATTTCTTGCCTGAAATAGTCACTGTGATAGATGTAAGGTGACATTTCATTGTGGTATTGATTTGCATTTTTTGATGGTGATATTGGACATCTTTCCTGTGTCTATTGGCCATTTCTATGTGTTCTTTAAAGAATGTCTATGTCGATCCTGTGCCCATTTTTTAAATGGATTATTTGTGAAATTTTTGTTGTTATTATTGAGTTGTATGAATTCTTTATATATCCAGATATTAACCCTTCAATTGATATATGATTTGCATATACTTTCTTTTGTTTAGTAGGTTTCCCTTTCAGTTTTTTGATGGTTTCCTTCACTGTGCAAAAGCTGTTTAGTTTGATCCCCATTTGTTTATTTTTGGAAACAGATCCAATAAAATAAAATAAAATAACTAAGATAAATGCCAAGTATTTTACTGCTTACGTTTTCCTCTAGGAGTTTTATGGTTTTAGGTCTTACATTCAAGTCTTTAATCTATTTGAGTTTATTTTTGTGTATGGTATAAAGTAGTGACCTAATTTCATTCTTTGGCATGTAACTGCCCAGTTTTCCCAACACTATTCCTTGAAGAGATGGTCCTTTCCCTATCATATATTCTTTCCTCCTTTGTTACAACTTAATTGACCATATATCAATGGGATTATTTCTAAGTTTTATACTATGTTCCATTAATCAATGTGCCTGTTTTTATGCCAATATCATACTGTTTTACTAATATAGCTTTGTAGGATAGTTTGATATCGGGTAGCATATCTCCAGCTGTGTTCTTTTTTTTCTCAAGATTGCGTTGGCTATTCAGGGTCTTTGCAGTGCATTTTAGAATTTTAGAATTTTAGAATTATTTGTTCTAATTCTATGAAAATGTCTTTGAACTTTTAATAGAGATTGTATTGAATCTGTAGATTGGTTTAAGTACTGTGGACATTTTAACAATATTATTTTTCCAAACTGTGAGAACAGTATATTTTTTAACTTATTTGTAACTTTAATTTCTTTCATCAATGTCTTTGAGTTTTTAAAGTCTTTCACCTTCTCACTTAAGTTTATTCTTAGGTAGGGGCGCCTGGGTGGCTTAGTCGGTTAAGCGTCCAACTTTCGCTTAGGTCATGATCTCACTGTTCATGGGTTCCAGCCCCGTGTCGGGCTCTGTACTGACTGACAGCTCAGAGCCTGGAGCCTGTTTCAGAGCCTGTGACTCCCTCTCTCTCTGACCCTCCCCTGCTCACGCTGTCTCTCTCTCTCTCTCTCTCCTAGAAA
Source organism: Crocuta crocuta (assembly GCF_008692635.1). NCBI lineage: Eukaryota > Metazoa > Chordata > Mammalia > Carnivora > Hyaenidae > Crocuta > Crocuta crocuta. The sequence continues at coordinate 716,808 of NW_027529449.1, forward strand.
TAAATAAAACATTAAAAAAAATTTTTTTTAAAGTTTATTCTTAGGTATTTTTATTCTTTTTTTCTGCAACTGTAAAGGGGATTGTTTTCTTGATTACTCTTCCTGATAACTTGTTTTCAGTTTACAGAAATGCAACAGACTTTTGTATATTAATTTTGTATGCTGCAATTTTAGTGAATATATTTAATTAGTTCTAATAGTTTGGGGGCATATTTTCTTGTTTCAATGGTATTAAGTAGCTCCCTTTACTGCACTTGCCATTGCAGTCAATCTCATCTTGAATATTTCATCTCCATTATATTTCAGACTTCTTTAAGAAAACAATGCTGTATAGATGGTTTTAGGGAAATCTTAATGTGACAGGCATGTGGTAAGAGATGACTGCATACACTAAGGTATTGCCTCTAGTACTGCCAAAGTGTCTTGTTCAGTGACAGGGGCATATGTACAACAGTGCACTTGAAAAGAGAAGTCTTGTGGCGCCTGGGTGGCTCAGTTGGTTAAGCATCCAACTTCAGCTCAGGTCATGATCTCATGGTTTGTGCGTTCAAGCTCCACATCAGGCTCTGTGCTGACAACTGGAGCCTGGAGTCTGCTTCGGATTCTGTGTCTCCCTCTCCCTCTGCCCCTCCCCTGCTCACACCCTGTCTCTCTAAAAAAAAAAAAAAAAAGGGGAGGAAAGAAAAGAGAAGTCTTTTTGTCCCTCTCCAGCTAAGTCAGCTAGTGACTGTATGCCTGTTTCTTTAATTAAATCGGAAACTAGAGAAAGTGTTAACTGTTTTTCTAAGTTTACAGGATAATTTGACATCCTCTCAAGCCATTTTACCTTCCTAGGAGGATCACCCTCTCTCTGTGGCACAGACGACCATCTGGCCACAAATACTGGAACACAGATAGAGAAATCATTCTTCTGCATGTAGCAGAAAGTCATTGTTTTCTGCCTTTGTCATTCTCTGAAATACTGTCTCCCTGATTTGCTTAAAAATATAAATAAATCAGAGTGCCTGGGTGGCTCAGTCGGTTAAGCTTCTGACTCTTGATTTTGGTCAGGTCATGCATGATCTCATGGTTTGTGAGTAAAAGCCTTCCATTGGGCTCTGCTCTGACAGGGCAGAGCCTACTTGGGATTCTCTCCCTCCCCTCTCTCTACCCCACCTCACTTGTTCTCTCTCAAAATAAATAAATAAGCTTAAAATTAAAAAAAAAAACCCAAAACAACAAAACAAAACAAATGCCACTTTAATTGTAACATAAAACAATTGACTTAAATGCCAATTTGTTTTTATCTACTGTCTTTGGAGGAAACAGCAATGGGCCCATTCTGGCTGGAACCAATATTTATTAAACAAAATAAGAATATATCTTGATTTGTCAACAAAATGGAAATAAAATATATTTTAAATTCCTTTTTAGCCCTCATTGAAAAGAATGTTTCATATTTAATATGAATAACAGATAACGAGAAATCAAACATGGAGTGCCAAAAGGGCTCCATGGGAATAAGTGGATCAGTTTCAGAAGTACTTTAACTCCTCTCGCCTGCTTGAATACCATTTCAAGTTCTATCAGAATAATCTACTAAATAAAACTCCAGGGACCTAAAGGAGCTAGTATGATCATCTTCCACAACAGACCAACAGCATACCACTCATTTCAAAAGCCATACATTTAGAACTTTTATCCTTTTAAAAGTTCCTCATTGTGAAGGTAAAAAATTGACAATGTTAAGCTCATTTAGATTGTAGTATTGTGGTACTGATTAAAAGTAGAATAAGTCTGGGGTGCCTGGGTGGCTTAGTCGGTTAAGCGTCCGACTTTCGCTTAGGTCATGATCTCGCGGTTCGAGGGTTCGAGCCCCGCGTCGGGCTCTGTGCTGACTGCCAGCTCAGAGCCTGGAGCCTGTTTCAGAGTCTGTGACTCCCTCTCTCTCTGACCCTCCCCTGTTCACACTGTCTCTCTCTCTCTCGCCTAGAAATAAATAAAACATTTAAAAAAAAAAAAAGTAGAATAAGTCTGGCTTTTTAACCAAGAATTACTATCCATTGGAAAATCTGGATAAATGTGTATGAACAACTTTTCACTAGGAAAAATTTTGATACTGAATATATCTGATTATAACACAAATCAGTTGATAAATATCTATGTAAAAATATTAAAGGCAATTCTTGAGCCAGAGTAAAATTATGTTATGTCTGAAAGCATAACATCAATAAGAATAAAACTAATAATATGAAGGTAATTAGAATTAAAGGGATATAATTCCTGTAAATGTCTTTTCTGAACACTTTTCTTATTTGTCTGTGTGCTGCTCATCCCCACTCCCACCTCTCTGGATTCTGTACCTGGAGAAAACTGAATATACAGATTTCCTTCAGATAAAACCTAACATATAGAATGAATTAGAAGAAGACTGACAGGCTATAATGAAAAGAAGATGTGCCTGATATCCCTAAGATTATTCTTGAAAATTGAATATTTTTTTTGCTGGTTTAATAGCATTCTATCTAAGGTACTGCAAAAACCAGGTCATCTCCAATATAAAACATGAACAGGATATGTTGGAGCAATGTACATCATTCCTGAACAACACCTTTCAGTACTGAAAAGATTATGTATGTGTTGATGGGGGGTGGTTAAAAACAAGTTCATGAAAAACAGTCTCCTTTATCATTTCAAAATGTCAATGAAACAAATGGAAAATGGAATTAATACGAGTTAATTAGTACAATAATTATCTTAGATGACCATAAAATTATAATTTGTCCCTCAAGACTTTTCTATCATGCAACGAGGAAGGATTAAATCCATTAATGCAACTAGAGAAAAAAAAATGCATTAAAACGTGCTACCAGGCTATACACTTTATCTCAGAAGCATGACTTGCTAACTGGTTTGATGTTTTGCTTAAACACGAAAGTGTGTGTGACCAAAACATTTGCACAATACTTCATTTAGGTGCTTACTGTCAGTAAAAGCAGCATTTTGCAGCAATAAGAATTTCTTCATAAAATATGTCAGCATTGTGAAAGAAAAGGGAAAAGTCATAGCAAGTGAATTGTTCAACATAACTTATCCATATGATATACAAGTATAATACTATGATTGTTTTTTACATAGAAGAGAAGTCAACAAGTGTACAAAATGAACTTGTTGGAGTTAATTTAGTGAAGGAAAGATGAGATGTGAGCAAATAAATATATTAAGAACTAAATAACAGCATTGGTAATTATCTAATCACCACTTTAATTAAAAAATGATCAGCTGTTTGTTATTCCCTCTAGTTTTCTAAACAAAGCCATCCTATGATACTGTTGCCTGGCTCTTATTTTCTTTACATTAAAAACAAAAAGTTATCTGACGTGGACAGGAAAAGAATTATGCCTTAGATCAAAAAGTGAATTTTCATTTTCATGTGGTACCACCAGGCAGTTACATTCCATTAGTTGACAAGTGCGATATTGCTACCATACTGATGTGATCTCAGTTTAAGCCCAATATTTCATGAATGTTTCTCATTTCTAGCCAAGATTTAGAGATATCAACAGTAAACACATCATGCCTTTATGGAGGTTTTCATTCCCCTCTGACACACCATTTTAGTGATACATTTTGTTACATTAATAGAATTCTGGGGTTTTTTTTAAGTACATATATAAGACTGGAGCAATACCTAGTTATTTTCAGAGAAATCATACTTACTACTTGTAGAAAATGTGGAGTATTATGTCACAAAATGAAACTACTTTGCTTTTAGTCATAAGCAATATGTTAATGATGTAGCTCAGATCCCAGCAAAATAATGTCAAATGAATCCACAATCTGCCCAGAAAAAATGAAATGTCAGCCAATTCTACCAAATGGCAAATGGTTCTGCTGTTCAAGTACATGGCTTATAAATCTGCTGGTTTAGAGTAAAAAAAAGGGAAAGAAAAATCAAAAGCCTTGAGAAAAGTCACTGATGGTAATCTTTTATTCTTCCTGGAGAAAAATACTAAAATTTTGTTGATGATATTTTAATTGGAAAGTTTTGTTTTGTTTTCAGTGCTATTAGAATGACTCATTTAGTAGCTTAAAGATATAAGTTACCATTTTTCTTGTTTGGTAGGATAATATTGTTCAAAGGAATTATAAACAAAGAAAGACTGTGTTCCTCAAACATTATTAAAAACAGCTCTTATAACTTAAACCATTAAGTGGAATTTTATACCTAAAGTCATCTATCTGTGACAGTGTTAACAAAGATTTCCACAGATTGCACTGAAAGTGCATCTAACATAAAAGTAAGACCAGCATAAAATACAGATACTTTTTACACATGGTTTACATAATTTGGGCTGCCTTCAAAGCTACTCACTATAGTATTAGCATGTAGATTTAACATTTTGGGGGTAAAAAAACAAAATAGTATATCCAGAAACAGCATAGTTTCAAAAAATGATTCCTTTTTCAAATATGTGAACACCATAAACTGGTTAACGCTTTTCTGTATTAGAAGCAAAAACTAGGGGCTCCTGGGTGGCTCAGTCGGTTAAGCATCTGACTTCGTCTCAGGTCATGATCTTGCGGTTCATGAGATTGAGCCCCATGTCGGGCTCTGTGCTGACAGCTGAGAGCCTGGACCCCACTTTGGATTCTGTGTCTCCCTCTCTATCTGCCCCTACCATGCTCATGCTCTGTCTCTCCCTCTCTCAAAATAAACATTAAAATATATATTCTTTAAAAAAGAAGCAAGAACTAAAAGCACTCAGTAATGCCCTTTAATACGAGTGTCTAATCAACTAATATCAAAACAAATTTTATGTCAGTCATTAATAACAGGAGGCACAAAGTTGTGAGAATCTATCTCTAGATTCAGATGATTTTCCTAAGACCTGAAATATTGTTCAATTGTATAAATTATATATTTTTAAAGGTTAAAACTTGATTTGTATAACAGATTTTGTCTCTGATTCGCTTACCACCATCAATTTTTTAGATAATCACGAAAAAATGGTTATATTTTTTTGCTGTGCCTGCAAGTGGTTTTGTAAGAAATTGCTTCTTGAATCAGTAAATTCTTTTCTCTTAATGGCAATGAGTCAAGAATGTATGAAAGAAAAGGGGATCTACATTAAAAATCAGAACTTCATAACTAGGAAAGGACAAATACAAAATAAATGTAGATACACTATAAAACTATGATAAATAAGTTTCAGTGGCAGCAACAACCGACGGTCATGGATTGTGATTAACTCTGAGGGCAGATGTTTAATTTCCTCCATAATGAAAATAAGTGGTTCAACATCTGTCATGTAGTAAAACCACTGAACTCTTGTAGCTAGGAACTCATATTCAAAACCAGAGCACAATTCACTTTGTCTCTATAGTGCCCTATCAGCATGAATGATCTTAAGAGCCTTGTTAGCATACAAGGTGTGATAGCCTTGTGAGGTCTTTCAGTTATTTTGGAGACATTTTAAAATCTTCAAATAGGCTTGCCTTCTCTGAAAAGCTGTGCAGACCAAAAATCCTTTCAAATGCACAATGATAGCTTTCAGAGTAGAATAAGGCACAGAGAGGGTATAAGAAGGTACAATTGGTACCATTCTCTCCTCCCAGACTTGACTCAGCCTCTTCTCTAGCCCCCAAACCAACTGATCTGCAATTTCTGCCAAATTCACATCAGTGCTTCTTTTTGTTCTCACTAATAAATTATTCCCTATGTTGCTATTTCTGCTTGGATACTTGCATTAGCTTCTTAATTGCTCTTCTTAGGAGACTTTCTTATTTCTTCTCACCAGGTAAACTTAAACTAAAATGTCACTTCCATAAACATACTCAGGGCATAGAAAAGGCCTCCCTCTACATCACAGCAAAATTGAAGTGCTTACCATGGTATTAAGACCTTCTATATATACTCTGGCCTCAAGTTCATTTCCCAGTTTGGCAATGGATGGTAAGTTTGCTAAAAGATAATGTAGAAAGACCTATGTTGACAATTAAATTAAAAAAGTTTGAATAAGCTGGATCTAATTGATCATTTTTCCTTAGATATTAATTTACTTAACTCATCCACTTTCAATATCTCTCCCCTATGTCTTTTCCATGCTTTCTTCTTCTCCTCATATTTACCCTCAGTCCTTTCCTAAAGTTCCATATAAACATATTAAATAATTCTACGTGAAAAACATTGAATATACAAAGATACACAGAACAAAGTCCTCTCCCTATTCATCTTCATCCCCTCTTCCTCATAGAGGACCTCATATAGACCCTCTCTTCCTCAACTAGAATCATATTCTTAAAATTCAAATCTGTTTGTTGGTTTGTTTGTTTTTCTGCATTAGTTCCTTTCCAACAGCCCATACTCTTTTTAGGTCTCTTCACATCCAAAATCTCTTGGGACCCTGATATGCCTTTGAGATTCCATACTTTTTTTAACCACATTCCCTAAATCTAATTCTCCACTCTCTAATTCCTTAAACTCCTGAAATCTATCCTTATTCTTACCTCTGTCTTAAAAGTGTTATAGTAAGATCACAAATAAGAACTGAATTGAAAAGAAAGAATAATCTTTTCTCAGTCATCAGCATCCCTGTATGCAGAAGTTGATAAATATTTATTCGATGTTTACTAGCTGCCAGGCACTGCATCTGGTGTTAGACTAAAAGATGACTAAGATAGTCTCTACTCTCTTGGAATTCTTAGTGTAAAGCCCTGTCTTGTTGGCATGTAAATGCAAGAGTGCATGATAGAAACTGTACATGGCATAAGGTATATTCAGGGCATAACAAGAATAGACAATATTTCGGAAGAGGTCAGAGAATGCTACTCAGATGAGGTAGTAACTGAGATTGTTTTTAAAGGATGAACAGGAATTCTTCAGAAGAGAGGAAAACAAAAGGCATTCCAAACAGGAATTAACAATGGACAAATGGCATGGAGTGTTTGAGGAGCTGTGATTAGGTCAGTATGGTTGGAGCAGTGAGTAAAGGACAGCAATGAAATTAGAGATAGTTCAAAACAGAACAGGTACCCTGCCATACCCACTCATGTGATTTGTAATCTGAGCAATTGAGAGCCATTGACCATTTTTAGAGAAATAAATAAAATTACATTGGTGTTTAATAAAGATAATTCTGTTCTCCAATGGTGGGGGCTTAAACATACAGGTAGAACTGAAGCAAAGGAAGACAAACTGGTAGCAATTGAGAAATGTCCCCAGTTGAGCAATTATGAGAACTAGAATCATGAGAACCAACAGCAGAATGCAGGGGCAGGGCAGGGCATACATTTATGAGATGCTCAGGAAGTAATTTAATAGAACAACAATCAGATTTGGAGTAGGGGAAAGCTAAATTGCCAGATTTCTGGTACACTGGATAGTTGTGCAATTAATCAAGATAGGACTTAGGAGAAACAGATTACATGAGAAAAGCCATAATTCATTCAGTGTTGGAATCTTTAATTTTAAGGGACCTATTCAGAATGTTGGCTTATCTGTAATGCAGAAAAGATATTAGGGATTTAAATATATATCTGATGTCTCCAGTAAGTAGGAAATAAACCTATATACCTATATCTACACCTGATATGAACAAGCTCAACCAATGGAAGATCTTTTTTTATTATACATTCTCACTTGCAGACCTTCACTCCCATAGGTTTATTACAACTTCGAGGAAGACTCTTAAATCTGTATTTTCCTTGCCACCTTATGTATTTATTCGTCTAAACAATTTTGAGTGCCTACATTGGCACTCAAAACTAAGCACTGTACTAAGCACTGTATACATATTTTTAAACAGATAAGAGCATCAGCTTCCCCTTCCCAAGGTATCAGGAGAGACGAAAAATATAACCAAATGAATACAATATAGAAAATACTATATTAGAAGCATGTATAATTCTATGGGACCACAGGAGAACCATTAACTTTGACTAAAGTGTAAGATGGGGCTTGAGAGATCTCTCAACCCATATTTCTAATGAGTTTATCAGATTTCCTGACTGGATATTCTTTCACACTTCAAATGTAAGGTATTTAAACTGAACATTTAACTGTAAAGCTTGATGAATCCCCTAACATCTCTTTCATTTTCCTACATACAGTGAGAGAAAAAATAATATTACTTCCAAATCGAACATTCTTTGATTTTTCTGAACTTTTCTCATAAACCTGTAGGTCTATTATAACTGCTGTCTTTAAGCTAAAACCACCAGTTAGTCCCTCTCTTTGCTTTCCTTACCCTGACAATGTGTAAATTCTGTTCATCCTGTCCAATAAATAAATAAATAAATGATTATCTATATTTCTCTTGCATCTCTACTACCACTGCCAAATTCATGTCGTCTGCCTTTCTTGCATTAATTATTGCATTAACTTCCTACATATCCCCTTTCTTAAAATTTTTTTAAAATATTTATTTATTTTTGAATGAGAGAGAAAGAGAGAAACAGAGTGTAAGTGGGGGAAGGGAAGAGAGAGAGGGAGACACAGAAACTGAAGCAGGCTCTAGGCTCTGAGCTGTTAGACAGAGTCCAACACAGTGCTCGAACCCAAGAGTGGTGATATCATGACCTGAGCCAAAGTTGGATGCTTAACCAACTGAGCCACCCAGGCACCCCTCTTACACATCCCCTTAATTTCAATCTCGGTCACCAAAAATCTCTTTGAAAGACTGTTTCCAAAACAACTACTATCTGAGGTATTTGGGTTTTTTGTTTTTTTTTAGTAATTATTACTCAGCTGAAAAACTTCCATTGCCCCTGGCTGCATTTGCCAATGACATAAAGTAATATTTGTATTTTTTGAGGTTTTCCAGAATTTTCTAAAAATTACTTTTCTACTTAAATTACTACAATTACTATTTCTACTACAATTACTTTTTTATTTCATCCATATTTTTTACATCCTTTTTTCACCTACTTTCTGCTTCCACCAAATTGGATTGTTTTCATGAATACATATGCATATACACAAGAATACACATATACATAATTTCAAATTGTCCTGTCCTTCATTAATTTATGACTAACATTTAAAACATTGTTCATAATGACTTTTGACATTTCTTTTCCAAAACTGACTCAAAGTCACTTTAAATAATTCGAAGAAAATAGAAAAATACAAAGACGTAAGTAACAATCATCTGAAATGCTATTCAACTTACACTGAATGTCTATCTTTCCAGATAATTCTCTATATATGCAATTGTATACAAATAGATCATATTGCACATGTTGCTGTTTAACTTGCCTTTTAAAAAACAATAACATATTCCATGTAAAAAAAAAAGGTAGGTTTTCATCCTTATTTTAATTATTACATATTGCATTATAGGTTACGTTTATATTTAACTAGTGTGTACTTGTACACTGCATAAGCTGCTATCTATTCTGAAAAGTCAGACATCTATTCTGAATTGTCACTGTACACATTGTACTGGCTGTTAAATATTTTTATCAACCTAATTTTAGAAGTATACTATTATTTACCTAACCAGTTTTCTCTTGATCAACAAAAAATACTTAAATCCTTTTTTAAAAAATGAATTTCATTTATTCTTTAAAATACTACTTAATGCAATTTCCTCTATTAAACCATTTTTTAAAGCCCCAGCAATAAATGATCTCCATACTTCTTAATTCCCATAGGACTTTGTCCATGTCCCTGCATTTATCACTTCAACCTTGAATTCTTTTAGTGTTTTTTCTTTTACAGAATATAAGCTTCTTTAGGACAATGACCCCCTTTATAGATTCCACAGTATTCAGATTAATGCCTTGCTCATCATAAACATTTGGAACTTGTTTGTGGAATAAATGGTTGCATTAATGAATGTCAAAAATAGAACAACAGAGAACATCGTATCACAAGGGCAATTTAGAATTCACCATGTTGAAATTATTTGCAAATGCTCAAATAAATTATGTAACTTATCCTAAACTATCTAGTAAGCAAATTAGTAACTTCAATGACTTTCCAAAGAAGGAGAAAAACCTATCACATAGCTATTTCTCATAAAGCAATTAGAAAAGCAATTAATGAGTGGTGAGCCTTGGAGACTATAATGGAATTATTGGGTAGGAAGGCATTCACTTAGCCATCATTTTTCCAAATGTCAAGCAAAATTCTACAAAGTTAATTCACTGATGGTGTTATGCTATGTGGAAGCTAAAAAACAGAAGGATATATATAAATTGAATTGTACAAACTGTATTTTGAGTTTCCCATTATCAGTACACCCTAAAACAATTTTGAAATCTATAAAGAAACAAGGTAAATGAATAATTATGCAAGTTCAATGTCTACAGACATAGGGCTCCTAGGCACTTTTTGTTTTGATGACAAAGAAATCCAGGTTAACACTCCATTTGGACCATTAATCAGACAGAAAGAAAAGCATGGATTTTACCCATTAGAGAAGATACTCTTTTTTTTAATTTTAATGTTTATTTCTGAGAGAGAGAGACAGCATGAGCAGGGGAGGGAGACACAGAATCTGAAGCAGGCACCAGGCTCTGAGCTAGCTGTCAGCACAGAGTCCCATGCAGGGCTCAAACCCACGAACCCTGAGATCATGACCTGAGCCAAAGTCAGACTCTTAACTGACTGAGCCACCCAGGTGCCCCATGTTAGAGAAGATATTCTTAGACTAAGTCTTAACATCACTCAAACTCATGCTTTAGCAAATTCACTTTCCTTAGGGCCAGTTATGTTGTATGAAAAGGCCTTTCCTGAGTCACGTGCGTGGCTCAGTCAGTTAAGCAACTGATTCTTGGTTTCCACTTGGGTCATGATCTCACAGTTCATGGAATTGAACCCTTCATCTGGCTCTGTGCTAATAATCCAGAGCCTGCTTGGGATTCTCTTTCATTCTCCCTCTCTGCCCCTCCCCTGCTCTCTCTCTCAAAATAAATAAATGACCTTTAAAAAAAAAAAAGGCCTTTCCTCATCTTAAATTTCACAACTGCACTCACCTCAAAGTTCTATGGAGTGAATGGGATAAAAATAAACAAACAAAAAAGGAATTCCATGAATTAAAAATCTGAAAATTTCTAACAAAACAGGATTCTTTTTGTTAGTTTGCTTTTTAGTAACTTGTTTGGTAGAAAAAGCTAACCTAGACTGACTGAGGCTATTTGTAATTTTTCTTCATCCTGTCTTCCTGTCTAGTATATTTTCTAAATTTGACAGCAGAAATATCAGTGTTTGATTAAGAGTTTCTTCCCCAGACCCTAATATGGGTGTTACATAACATAGATTATAGATAACTTTTAAAATCTGATATATTCTTAATTCCAAAATCTGTGTGTCTCCACGGATTTTAAATGTAATTAGTATTATCATTAATATTTACTAGGTGCTAACCGAGGCACTTTTTAGCACTTGATATAAATTAGCTCATTCAGTTTTCATTGTAGGAACTCTATGATTATCCACATATTATAGTTCAAGAAATTGAGGTAAAGGTGGGTTCAATAACTTGCTCAGAGTTCCCCATCACACTAAGTAGTACAGCTGGGATACACACCCTGTAGTCTGACACCAAAGTCCTCTATGTTTTGTTGGAAGACACTTTGAATTAATCTGCTCTTGAAAAGAATTAACTATTTGAAGGACTCTGTGATAGAGCCTTGCTCTACAGGGAAGGATTAACACATAATCACCCACTGGTCATCACTTGCCAAAATTTCCTTAGAGAAGAGTAGATGGGCAAGGAAAGGGTACCTAACTTTGTATTCTTTTTTTTACAGAAAGTTACTGAAGTATGCATAGCAGACAGTGCCTCTAAAAAATGAGATACCATGCCTTTAAATAAACTGTTTATATGGCCACTGCGGGCGTCTATTCCTAATGCGATCTGAAGAGCACCAGGAATACCTCTGGACATAGCTTGATATTATTCACAAAGTGATGGAAAAAACAGGCAAGATAAGCCTTCATTAAAATCACAAAATCAAAAAGTAGTTGACATGTTCTGAAAAAACATCCCTTCCAGTAATTAAAAGTTGACTTTTTAGTTGGAAATGAACTTTTTTAGTCAATGTTCCTTTCAAATTTTAATTCCAACTATGTTATCTCCATAATATATCTGTCTTGATAAGAAGTCCCTGAGACCATCCTCTTTTGCTAAGCTTTAAGGGATTCTTAAGCTAATACCATTTTGTAATAAGACTTCCCTTCCTTTGTTCCTGAAGGAAGTAGAGCCTATGAGCCTCTAATATGAAATTAGCTGATGGAGTTTGATCATAATATAGCACTTTTTCTTTGGATGGTAGTACTCCGTGTGTGATAGAATAATAATTAACTTTTCGAAAAAATGAGCAGGTTGTTTTTGCTGGTGGGGGCCAGAATAGATGTAGGTCACCTGCCATCTTCAATGAGAGTAGATAACTGGTGCCTTTGATCTGTCCAAGGCACAGATCAAATATATTAAATATAGAGTCCACACTCTGCTGGACCCAAAAGAAGGAAAATCTGAAGACTTCACTCTGGGACAGTTAGAGGCTACTGGACACAGGTCAGGTCTGTAACACTGTTGTATACCCATTGTAACCTGCTAAGAGAAGTGTTGCCTTCTCTGAGCTCCAGGAAAACTCAGTTTTCTTAAGGGCCCACGGCCAGAGAGGTCACTCCATTTGCACCCTCTATGCCATCAGTTTGTGCTAAAATCTGTGTACGGGGATAAGAAATTGGTTTCCTCTCTGATTAGTGATCTTCTCTCAGTGTCATGAGAAGATGCAGGCAGCATTAAACTCTGAGTCTATGTCCCCTATTGAAAGTTCTACTCATCTAGAAAAAAATGACTTTCTCCAAATACCCAACAGGAATTAGAAAATTGTTACCAGTCAGTTACATCAGCCATTATTTAATCTTCCATATTTAAGGTGAGAGAATGTAATATAGCAGTTCCCTTTGTGTTTTTCAGCTATCCAAGTATCTCAGCAAACAAGTTGAAACACTCTGTTTTATGTTTATTTTCCTTCTGCTTTAATATATAAAAACAAAAACTTTTGGATAGTTTTATATATCTACTCTAATTATTAAAAAGTCTAACTTAACTCTCCCATTCAGTTTTCTATTTTTTTGAATCTGTCAATAAGTATCAGTTTTTAAAAGTACCATGTATAGTTACCAGGTCATGAATTGCATGATAAGGATAAGAATGAAAGTCATTCACTACCCTAATAAGAATATTAATAATGATCACAGTGATGAAAGCTCTCTTTCCTGAAGTTAAGTGTCATCGCAGAAAATACCACAGGCTGAGCTATATGCAGACATTAGCCAGATAGGGTCCAAGATGGAATAGTTGGTCTGTGTACACATCCGGGGAATTTCTTCCACTCTGCTTTTACCAGACATCATTGCCTTTTTCAATTTATACACACTGACCTCCATGGTCTCAATGCATCTTGCTGTACTTAACTCTCATTTCATACTCCATTGTATCACACTTTCGAGAGCACTGGTGCTGTTTGTTTTCCTTACTTTTTATTTGGCATGTTATATAGTCCTTAAAACAGCACTGATACTCAGGGGAGGAAAGTAGGAAACTGTGCCTGATTAATATGCAAAGCTGATAATCCTCCTCACATAACAGAGTTGACAGAGTGTAATTAAACATGCACATTATTTCCATGATGTTGTTCACTGAGGTCATGTCTGAAATTCACAGTACAATTCTTAGTTTTTATAAAGTGGATGCTGGACAACAGGGAATTTTGACTTATCCTAAAGCATAGAAAATTAAAACCAGAATGTGAAATAATATAAACAATTTCAACAGCTTGCTCCTCTCTGAAATTCAGAAACTGATTCTTTAATGGTATCAGATCCTTAAAAAGTAAGAGAGGAATTATTAACTAAGCTCCTATAGGTTTCTGTATCAGATGTGTTGTTTCCCTATTTGTACTGTTTCCTACATATCTGGTAGTAGGACTAACTCTTCCAAAAGGTGAAAAGGCACTAATTCTTATTCATTAACAGGAATTTACATACTATCATAATTAGTAGAATATTGAAACCCCAGAATCAGTAACTCATGTGGCTCTCTTAACTCCTAGAGCTGACCATAAACACTAGCCTCCAGAATAAATATTCATCCTTCTGATAATATAGATCTACCCTCAACACAAACTATCATCTCTGTGTGATTGAATATGTAAGAAAAGTAAATAACACTATCAAAAACAGTTGAATTGTGTTCTTCTTGGGTTAAAATTAACATGTATGCATAGCTTTCTGTAAATGACCTAAACAACCTTCTGTAAATAACCAGCAGCATTTTGTCAAGACACATCACTTCAGTTTTTAAAAGCCTGTTAAGTTATACTCTTAGCATCATGTGGACAAATCAAACAAACAAACAAACAAAAAAACATTCTGATTGGTGAGCTAATTTTTTTATACTGCCTTCAAGAGCCTGTAACTCTTAAGTTTCCTACTAATTTAATTTTTTTATGTTTATTTATTTCTGAGAGTGAGAGAGACAGAGCATGAGTGGAGGAGGGGCGATGAGAGAGGAAGACACAGAATCTGAAGCAGGTTCCAGCCTCCGAGAGGTCAGCACAGAGCCCAACATGGGGCTCAAACTCATGGACCGCGAGATCATGACCTGTGCCGAAGTCAGACGCTTAACCAACTGAGACACCCAGGCACCCCAAGTTTTCTACTAATTTAAATTACAAGAATCAATTTGTAAAATATTATGGTGAGGGGTGATCAAATGTTAGCCAAACAATTGGAAGTTTAATTACTCTTTACTACTGTCTGCATTTAGGAATTAACACTATGTGGGCCTTAGGCTTTTCTAAGTATCTCATTTATGAAACCTCACAGTCTTAGATTTAAAGTCAAGAGAGAGAGATATGAACACAGATGTCAGCACACCTTTAGTAGATCAAATTGATTATCTTAATTTTCTAACACCAACTCTCTTAAGAACTTAAATATCTGTTACATATATATGTATGTATACATGTGTATAAATATTCACATATATCAAATCTAAATGTCAGCAGTTTTAAGGAACAAATGTTTATTTTTTATTTATGCTACATGTCCAACAGGTGTTGAGAGAGGATTCTAATCCACGTTCACAAGAGCTACATTAATGAAGATTCCACCATTTTATGACACTCTATCTCAACTTAAAACTTCAAATCTACTGAAGACATAGAAAGTAAGTATGGAGAAATCAAGCACTGCCTTTCTACAAATTTGGCCCAGAAGTAACAAGCATCACTTCACATAATAGCCCACTGGCCTGAATTAGCCAGGCAGCACCTAACATTGAAAGAGTTAAGAAACACTGTTTTCTTTTTTTTTATCATAAGGAGAAATGAACTGATGAGCATTACCCATGTTATCACAACTACTTAATCAATGTGCATACAGTAGAGGGTCTTTGATTTCCCTCTCAGATAGAAATGACCTTCTGCCTTTCTCAACTGCCCAAGAATTTAAGGCCCAGATCCAATGCTACTTTCTCCAGAAAACTCTCTCTGATATTCCTCACTTGAAGCTACTGTTGACAGTTGATCTAGGAATCATTGCTCAGCTCTTAACCTTTATGCTATTTTGTTTTCTTCAACAGTCATGATTATATGTACATCTTATCCCTCATAGATGGTCAACTCTTTGAGGTCAGAGATCATGCCTCATTTACCTTTTCTCCCATATTTCCTCCCTCAAGTTCCTACCATAGCATTTATCTTAGTAAATCTATAATAAGTGTTTTGTTAACTGGGTGGGAGAGTAAGTTGACACAAATCAGACATTTATCCCTTATGTAATAATAATTCTAAATTAAAAGTACCTTGTTATTTTATTTCATTTTATCTTATTTCAAAATAAAGTAATTCTACTCTACTAAATTTCTGAATAATGCAATGCTAATTGTTTTACCAATCTCTTAACCTTGAACAAAACTTAACAGTTAGCAGTTAGCACTTAACACTAGTTGAACACTTAACACATAAGACTAACGAAATTAATCATTTGCTTCAACACTTTCATTTTTAATAAATCCCAGAAAAGTAGCCTGCTATTAAAATATAACCCAAAGTCTATTAAAATCAATGGAGTTTAGTCTTTACAATAGTTTTCTTTTCTCAGACAGAATAAACGTGGCAATTCTAGTTACCTAAACATTGAAATTGACATTTATTTTTGAAATAGTAATTTTTATGTTTTTATTTCTTTGGAGAAACTAATTTCTTTGCAGAAATTGGCTATAAACGTTTTAATCTAGAAATTATATTTTTTTCCTGAAAAACATATGGTTAATTTTGTGAATAATGAAACACTAGCATGGTCAAACATTACAATTTTTTTTCTTTTATTTTATAAACTTTCTTTTAATTGGGGTATTATTTTCCTGTAATTTCCTTTGTATGTAAAAACATGATATGTCAACGCATATGTAAATTAGTATTTCTGAAAACTGTTTTAAAAAATATCTTATTTATTTATTTTGAGAGAGAGCAAGCATGCACACAAATGGGGAGGAGCAAACAGAGAAGGAGAGGGAGAATCCCAAGCAGCCTCCACGCTGTCAGCACAGAACCTGACGCAGGTCTCAATCTCATTAACCATGGTATCATGACCTGTGCCAAAATCAAAAGTCCAATGCTTAACCAACTGAGCCATCCAGGCACCCCAGTTATTATGAAAAATTTAATATCATTGGATATATTTTTGATGAAAACAATCATGAACAAAATTGAATTTTTCTTTGACCTCAAGACATTGTTCTGCTTTGTTGTGCTATAATTATGTAATTTCTCATTGCACTGCATATACTTTGAGGATATTAAGAGAGTGTGTTTTACTCCACTGTCTATGTGATCACTTGACTTTTCATATTTTTAAAACTCTTATTGATATTGCTTACCACCAAATGTACTTTACACATACACAAAGCTGCAAACAAAATGCCAAATGAAACTGGATACCAGATCAACAAAAAGTCCCTGCTCCTTTTACTACATTAGATAAGATTTAAGAATACTAGAAGAATAAAATAACCAGTCTTTTGACTGTACTCTTTCCCCTAAGTACTCTTTAATTCCTGTCCTTAAGCTATTCAACATCTATAATATTAAATATTTAATATATGTTTATTAATAGCTATTCTATCCTCTGTACATTATTATTTCTGATGTTTATTGAGCTCTATCAAACATCTTACATGTTAGTTTGATGTATGAAAGAATATACAAACACTAAAAAATGTGCTTAATGTTAGAGAAAAGGGAATTTCCTGAAGAATAGCAGTTAACTATGAAAATTCAGAAAACCTGCGAAAAATATGGACAGTTATTTAGAATTTTATAGGGTGAAAATACTTCTATTTATAATAATGTAGCAAATAATAACTTTTAGGATTCTCATTACTTTAGTATTCTAAACAGGATCCTCATTATTAACAGTTTATAAATAAATCAGAGTTAAAGAAAAAGTCAGAATACCTATGGAACCCCTTAGGCTTCCTGTAATTTTTGAGGTAATCTATGTCTTCTAGCTAATATTTGCAGGTAGATACGTTTCTCATATATTCTGCTGTGGATAGTGCACAGATTAGCACATTTATAAACTAAATTTTAGTCTTAATTCTGACTGATTATACTAAAAGAAAAGAAGCCAGGCAATTCATCAAAACTGTCCCATATATACTCTATAGAAATTAGAATTTATAAAATTCCTTAAGAGAGTCAAATATAAAGGCCCAAATAAGCACTCTGACTGGTTTTACTTCAAAGCAAGAGAAGTTTGGTGACACTCTTCTTTGCATATATACAAGAGCAACTCAAGTAACAGTTGTGGTGGTTCATAATCTTTCCTATTTTTGTACCTAATCAATAATTCAATCAAAGAATGAGGGTTGCATTATGATAAGAAAGAAATTTCTTGAAGAATGAGTTAGAGGAGTACCTAGGTGGCTCTGCTGGTTAAGTGTCAGACTCTTGATTTTGGCTCAGGTCATGATCTCCTGGTTCCTGAGTTTATGCCCTGCGTTGGGCTCTGCATGTGGTGTCTGGTTGGGACTCTCTCTCTCCTTGTCTCTCTGCCCCTCTCCACTGGCATTCTTCTCCCCGCCCCCGAATAAATAAATAAACTTAAAAACAAAATAAGGTAGAGAAAGCATTTTGTACTTGAGGACTTAATTAGATGATCCTCTTATAACAAGAAACAAAGTGGCTAAAATGCAAGCTCTGAGAAGGTGCTACGAATCTCCCACATTAACTAGTAGTATAACCCCAGGATGGTAACATGAAACTTCAGTTTCTTTATGTACCTGAAAGAGTAAAAGAATAATATTCACATCATGAAATGGTTTTGCAGACTAACTGTGATATAATAAGGTGCTTAGAACACTGCCTGACATAACAGCACTACTGGCAAAAAATATGTATGCAGGTGTTTGCACGTACGTGTGTGTGTGTGTGTATTAGTCTTTAATTAACTCCACAATGTGCCCACTGCTCATTTTGGACTTAGAATTTGGAAAATCAAGTGTAGAATGATGTCTCTTCTCCTATCAAAATATTGCCCATCCACTGAGGCTGATGAAAGTCCCACCTGCTCCATGAATCTTTTCCCAACCTTTCAGGCCTCCATAAATCTGTCTCTACTTTTCATCTCCGCAGCACATATTGTATATCCCAAGGTGTACAGGGAAATGTTGCAGAAGATACTGCATGGCATGTTGATAAGATAACCTTAGTTCAGAGCCAAAGCTTAGTCAATAAAACCCTTTGAATATGGGTTAAGTTTCTAGAAGTATGATTTGTAAGCCAAAGAGCATTTGTATTTTATTTTTTTGCATGTTTTGCCAAACTTTCCTTCTGAAAAGTTATAACCATCTCCGCTGCCCACAATAATGTATTTTTTTAAGGTGACACTATTATTAAATCAGCATTTTATCATAGAAAGTAAGCAGTCACATCTTTTAAAGGGATGCTCAGTTGGATTAATCAGATTTTAAATCAAAGAGCATTTCTAAAAGTGGATTCATTCTATGGGAGATACTCAGGACATGATAAAAATAAGCTTAGAAAATTTCTTATCCAAATAATTTTTACTGGTGTCTTTATTGCAGGCCTTCTCAGACTTTTTAATATGCTGGAGTGTACTATAAATCTCTAAAAGAAATGTATATTGGACCACATTTCCCAAACACATTTGGTCATGGAATATTTTTCTCAGAGTATTTCAAGGAAATGATGTCTCATAGATACTTTGGGAAATGCTATTTGTCACTTACTCATATATCAGCAAATTTGCTATCTGTTTCAGGAATAGAATTTATTCTCTCTCCAATGGGATGGGAAGTACTTACCTTGTCTTACAATCTCTGTATTCTGCATAACTACCACAACATATGCCACAGAAAAGGTGTGAAATAAATCTTTGCTGATTAGCTGACAGATTACATATTTAACAAAAGAAAATTATATGTGCTAGAAGTTCAAACAGAGTACATGAGAAAATAATGCTCCTATTTAAGTAGGACCCAAAGCCATTTCCATCTTTTTAACTAATGAAAATACTCTTGGCTTTTATTATGCACAGAAGTGTCATTAAATGCTGCAGTACATTAACAGTGACTATATTCTAACTACAATTAAGCAAACACTAGTTACAGCACTTTTTTAAAACTTTATCACCAATATATTTGTCTTAACAACAAGACACACTCCACTAAACACTTCATCTTGCAGTCTTAATAACTCAAAACACTTGAGATCCCAAAACATTCATAGTGGCTCTTTTTGTGGGGAATAAAAAAATATTTTTCATATCTAAAGAAGATACTTTTAAGTTGAAAAGGCTGTAGCTTAAAATAATCACATAATTGTATGGTGACACCAAAGAATCAATTCCTAACTATGAGAAGTTTAAAAAAAGGAACAGTTAATAATCACTATGACTATTAGAACCAACTGCTCTCTCTACCCATATCTTTTAAGATATCTTAAGCCTATTAATATGATCCTATATTAAGTAATCAACTTTTATTTGAGGAACAGAAAGGCACTGAGTAAAATCACAACTGTTGATTTTAAATACTTGATATCTGCTCAGAAGGCAACACATTTTCAGTAATTAAAGCAGAGGTTTAAAAGTTGAAACTGTTTTCCCACTTCACTGTTGCCTGACTAAAGTACATCATGCTACCTGTTTTAAAGTACAATATATTTCATTTGGAGACTTTTTGTGGAATGCTCAGACTCCCAACACAAGACAAATACCATATTTAATATTTTAGTAAAAGTAAAAAACACTGGCTCAAATTTTCTTTGGATCTTGTCTAACCGTAAGATCCATATATAATTTATTGATCAACTACTGTGAGGACTCCTTTTCATACACTACATTTTAATTCTCTCAACACTTAACTTCCCTTTTCAGATGTGCAAACAGAGACTTACACAAAGTAAGAAACTTGCCTAAAGTTTCACAGCTAGCAGGTAGTGAGAACAGGTTTCAGTCTCAGAATCTACTTGGTTTTAAACCTGCTCTCCTTCCTCTACAATATGCTGGCTCTTCTCCATATTTTCATAGCCTCCAACAAAGTCTCCCATTTAGTATTTTAACATGTCCTATAAAACATGTAGATTTGTTAAATGAAAAATAAAAATTATGAAGATAAATACCTCAGTTTAACTTACTCAATAAGAAAGGGCAGGGGATGGAAAATGTATTCCAGAAAAAAAGCTATTGACCAATGCTTATTTATACAGTGAGCTGAGAATTTGGCCAATTTGTTCCATAAATGAACAAAGCTTAGAACATAAGACTTCCTACCTATAGCTACCAAAAGTCAAAACATAGATTGTTTTTCTGCTTGAAAATTTACCCAATATATATATTTGAAGATATATATATGTAAAAGAGAGAGCGAGGATTGAAGAGGCTAACTTGTTTAACAGATGAGGATATTCAGTGTTTATATACTTGCTTTTTGCTGGGAAGTCAGCCAAATTTCTAACTGAATCTAAGAAAGTATATATTTTATTATAGCTATGTGCATGTAAATGAACAGTGTATAAAATATAGGCAAGCCTCCTTTCAGTTTATTTAAACTCTAAGGGATCAGTATACCATTAAGAAAACATTCTGTTCTACCTTTCTCAGCAACTAGAGATATGAAGATGTCTTCAAAAATTATATATGTCATTTCAGAATTTCAATGTTTCTAGGACTCTAGACAATAGAGCTGACTTACTTTATTCTAAAAAAGAAAATACTGAAAACGCTATTTGGTCATACTTTATACATTTGCTTACTGGTTTTGTTAGGGGTATAGTTTATCATCTGAAACTTGTTCCACAGAAAAAGACTTTTATTCTATTGTTATTACTTTTATTCTCTTGAAAGTAGTAGGATTGCCACACAACTGACTCAAGCATAAGTGTCTCTAACATGTCTCAGAGGAGGGTATTAGATTGTTTCACTAAAATACAGCATGTTCTACTTTTTATTATTAATTATTAAGGGAAAGTTGCATTAGATAATTTATAACCTTAACATTAAATGAGTTCCTTAAAAAATAATATTTAATGAAAAGACTACATAACAAATTATAGGTTATAAGCTTCACTGGAATTTAATAAAAATACAAAAAAAGAGATAGTAATACTACCATACATGAAAGTCATTGTTTACATTAATCACAAGCAAAATATTATGACAAAGAATTTGAAGCTAATAAAATTTGAAGCTACTTTGAAGCAACGAATTTGAAGCTAATATCTGATAAATAAAGTTTTCTGACCGTGACAGGATGTTGTCAAAGTAGTTACTTATTTGAAAAGAAGAGTTTTAAAACACAATGAATCTTTATAATACTAGTATTGAAATGTGGGTAACCATAATATCATTTGTACCATATAAAATTTTGCTGATTATATTATACAAAAATGAAATGGTGAGTTATTGAAAAAATAATGAAAAGAATGCAAAGTTGAAGTTTAGAAATATTTTCATTATGAAAAATGTTTCACAGAATTTTAAAGCCATTTATTAAATATAAGTTGTGATTAGACTACCTGATTGACTTCAACTGAGATGGAAATTCATTAGCTGATTTTCAATAAAATCTATGGCATAATTTCTAGCCAATAATTTTCTTTCTACATTTGGATCTATATACTTTTGTGAGAAATCATTTTTTTAAAAATTATAATAGCAATTAAAACCAATAAACCAGACTTTAGAAGCCGACTTTCAATTCCTGCAAGTTGAAGTCTTAGGCCAATTTAATAAAAATAATGATTCATATACAATTTCTTTACCTCACAAAAAATGCTAGCACTATTCTATTTCTGTATTTTAGCCAGAACAAAACTTCTTCTATCATGAATGAAAGCAAACACATTTCTTTAAAACATATATCAGCTATTTCATCATTATGTTACCTTTTTAAATTTCTACCTTGCATATTTTATAAATATAGACATATATACATAATTCATAAGTAAATATAATGGAGGTATGTCCTTAAAGATATTTTATGTATGAATGTATGTATGTATTTTTTACAAATAGACATATTCAACAAAAATATTTTTAGAAACTATGGTTTTCACAAATGACACTTTTAGGCCCCAACTTTGTACAAACTTCTTTCTTTGGGTAGTTATCTAGTTGCACTTTATTGTTTAACCAAAAGTAGTATGTAGGATTCATGAAAATAGAACAAAATTATTGCCCAAATTATGACATGTTCATGTACTTTATTTTACTCTTTAAATTTTTTAATGTTTATTTATGAGAGAGAGATACGGAGCGTGGGTGGGAGAGGGGCAGAGAGTGAAGGAGACACAGATTCTGAAGCAGGTCCTAGGCTCTGAGTTGTCATCACAGAGCCTGATGTGGAGTCCAAACCCATGAACTGCAAGATCATGACCTGAGCCAAAGTCAGACACCTAACTGACTGGATCACCCATGTGCCCAGATGTATTCATTTTATAATGTGAACTGTGTTAGAGACCTATCAAATCAGCTATCGCTCTAAATGATTATAGGACACTTGTAGGACATTTTATGAACATGCAGTTACCTGAGCTTTAGGAAAGTTGCTGTAGCATCCAGTAAATATCCTATGGGACTAAGAATACTCATAATTACCTTAGAACAAAGATAGTACTTTAAGAATTATTTATCAGAAACTCTGTCTCAATAACGGATCATTGTAATTTAATTCACAGTGGTCTCATGCACTCAGGCATTTTATTCGGGAAAGTATTGGATAAAGATTTACAAGGCCTGTAACTAGCCTTCTTGACCTGTAACTAGCAAGTGTTTTGGGTGCTGATCCCTTATTTGTTAAGTTGTTGGAGAAGATCTTCAATATCCCCTCCAATTCTGTGAAACATTGTGTTCAGATTGTCCTGAGTGGCACAAATGAAAGGAATATTAAGTACAGCAAAATCCTCTATGTAGAGAGAAGTATTAATGTGATTGTTATTTAGTGTTTATTTTAAATTTATATGTACAATGTACATTGCTTAATGAAATAAACATTTTGGATCCCAAGAAGTTTATAAAATACATATACTTTCTAATAATTTAAATTTATTATTAGAAAGACACAAATATATAAAACAGATTATTATCTCCAGATTTCTCTGCTAGGATATTAGCAAAATGCAAATGGAAAATGGCAATGCTTCTTTCTTCTTCTTCTTTTTTTTTTTTTAGCGTTTTATTTATTTCTGAGAGAGAGACAGACAAACAGCACGAGCAGGGAAGGGTCATAGAGAGAAGGAGAGAGAGAAGGAGACACAGAATCTGAAACAGACTCCAGGCTCTGAGCTAGCTGTCAGCACAGAGCCCGGCGCGGGGCTCAAACCCATGAACCGTGAGATCATGACCTGAGCCGAAGTCGGATGCCTAACCGACTAAGCCACCCTCAGACACAATTGTGAAAACTGTGTAAATGATGAAAGTATAATATTCACATTAAAAAAAGTCTCCATGCATAAGTTGTATTGTTTACAACTTGAAAAATTACTTAAGATGGGTTATATGAACAAAATAAAAATAATTGATAGTGTATAATAAAAATGTACTTGTTCAATATTGAATACTGGTAAAATTTGAAAAGACAGACTATGGACTATATGAAAACCAATAATAAAGATTTACTAGTCATTCAATTATAACCCAGACATGAAAACTAACATTATAGAATGACACCTCTTTGTGTTAGCATAGTTGAGCCAAAATTAAAAGGTAAAACTATATCTTTTTTATATAAAGTTTCTTTATTTATTTTTGAGAGAGAGAGAGCAAGAGAGAGGGAACACGTGTGTGTATGAGAACAAGCATGAGAGGGGAAAGGAAGGAGGAAGAGAGATCATGACCTGAGCCAAAATTGTCAGACATTTAACTGCCTGAGCCACCAAGTGACCCCTAAAAGGTAAAACTGTATCTAACCTATTGGTGAAGCAATGCATGTGAGAAAAGATGGAAAGGCTTGTTGCAACAAGTGAAATTATATCATTCCATCTAATTATATCAACAAAGATATGAGAAAAATGGGTTGGTTGCATACAGAGCTAAAAGAAATTGTGCACATAAGAGGTGAACATGACTATCACTTGTGTCCTGCTAACCCTTCTGTGATACAATCCCTGGAATGACAGAGAGTGCTCTTCTTCAGGTTTAACAGGAAGTACTGTCAAAGAGTCAAGAGCTCTGGCATGAAAGGATGCAGGGCCGGGTTGAATATTTGCAGGCTTTAAGTGGTGGTGATGTTGCTGCAGCCGTGCCAATCTCGTCATCCTCTCAAAGTCTTCTTGAGCTCCCTTTGTTCCCATGTTCTCAGCAAAAGAGAGTATTTTCTGTTTGGTCTCACCATCTTTTTGTTTAGCTAGGTAAGAACATGGTCTGAGAATAGGGGAGGAGTGGATCTCTAAAGAAAACAAAACAGATGGGGCGCCTGGGTAGCTCAGTCAGTTAAGCTTGGGACTCTTGATTTCAGCTCAGGTCATAATTTAACGCTTGGTGAAATCAAGCCCCTGCATCAGGCTCTGCACAGACAGCATGGGACCTGCTTGGGATTCTCTCTGTCTTTCCTTGCTCCACCCCTGTTCCTGCTTTCTCTCTCTCAAAATAAATAAATATACATTTTTAAAAAGCTTAACTAGTTGATTGCTATTAAGAATCAAAACCTTCCAATCCTTTGTTTGCAAAGATTCAAAATAGCCTTACAAGCTTCTAATGACTAGGTTATGTGTACTGACTTTATTTAAGAAATAATAAGCCAACTCCCATTTCAATACCATTGAAATAAGTTTACCTACACCTCTTAGAAACTGAGATAGCCACTTATTTAAAAAAGAGAAAATTTAATCATTTAATTATAATTAATATCTATCTGGAAGAGATTTACAAACATTTCTAAATAAGTAGCAAAAAATTACGTATTTCTTTTTCTTTTTTTTCATTGCATATTTAAAAACCTCATGAATGTTTGGTTCTTTTTGGAAAGAGGATTGAACAGAATATAAGAAAGAAAGAGATTGAAATGTAAACTACATTCTTTGCACTGTGCTGTGCACACAATAGTGACATTTCAACACTCAACTCCAATAATTCATGCTAAGAGAGCAAAGCAATAGAGCAGAAAATACCAAATTGCAAATAATGCCAATATCATTTGGAATGCATGTGTTGCTTTCAGTTTGATTATAAATGCTCTTGATATTTTGGAATTTAAAGGCAGAGCTTCAAACTAAATCACAAAGCCAAGGTTAATAACTAATTCAGAAACAGATGGAAGGTTTCCTAGATTATTCATCCTCTACCTGGATTGCTCCCTCTTCCCTCTCTGTGCCCATTCCATCCCAGGCTGTAGAGACAAGGTAGTCTGGGCTTCTCATAACTTCTTCCTAAGCTTTCAGTTCGGGGAAGGAAGATAAATGCTCATTTGTACTTAAAAAATTATTTGCTGGGGGCTGAATTAGAGAGCAGTCTTCAAACATCCTTGACTTTCAGCTTTTAATGATTAACTCATTTAAAAACTCGGTCACTCAACACAACACAATCTTCCAGAACTAGGGAATTAATTGTGTTTAAAAAAATCCAATTTGCATATACTGAAGGCCTGTTCTTTAAGTGGCCTTAAATCTTATCTGGCCCTACGGTGGATATGAACAAACAACAGTCACTGTGGTCAGGTTGGTTACGGTGCTTCGTATACATCATTAACTGTCATCCTCACAGCTCTGTCTGGCACATAGTACCAAATCCATTTTATCAGTGAAAAAATTGAGGTTTGAAGAAATTAAATAATTTACCTGAAGTCATATAGACAGAAAATATCAGAGGCGGAATTCAAAGTCTAAAACATGATGCTCTTTTCAACATACAAACTGATTCCAAGAGAAGGTAATGGACTTACTAAAATAAAAATAAATTATAATACTACCCAGGCTAAGAGTCTCTGGTATAAACATATCTTTGAAACAATCTATGTCACAATTATTTCATGGAATTGAGACATTTGCCTTTATATGTTGATCTCTTGAAAAGGTAACTCTTAAGAATTGATAATATACAAGCTTATAAAATAATCAAAGCCAAAAAAAAAGGTTGACAAAATTTAGAAAATTTAGAAGTCTCATGTTTTTCTATATCAGCTGTTACATAAAGCTTTGCTTTATTCCATTTTCTTACAATTTTAAGGAATGGATTAGTCTCAAGTACCTCCTTCATTTTAATTTACGTATTAACACTTTATGTTTTCAGAATTTGTACTCACTGGAATTATGGTCTCTTGTCTGTACTAATTTTGAGATCCTGAAGAGAATAAATTCATCTTATTCACTCTGGGACTTGAGCAGCATTCAGCATGCCATCTAACAAGTTTTGTGAGATCTCAATAAATCTGTTAAATTTAATTTTCTCTTATATGCTTTAATTTGCTTTAAAGCAACCCTCCCATTAAAATGAAGAGTAAATAGTGAAACAAAATATGAAGTTTTCAGACAGGATGATTTAGTCCTAAATAAACNGCTAGTGAATGATCACTTAAACTTAAAAAAATCCAAAAACATGCTCTTCCTCATTAAATGTGAAAGAAATAAATTATACTTCATGGGTGCTTAGTTATTCGCTGAACCTTGTTACTTTAAAAGGCACAGATTTTGTTTTTCTTGGGCACTGAAAATGAAGCATTTTTCTAGATGCCAAGTTAATCCTTGTTGGCAAAATACATACCATGCATAGTGTTTGTGCAATTTGTAATTATAAACTGACACCCACTGACAATACAGAATAGCTTCTACCCCAGCAAGTAGTTACAAATATTGAAGACCATTGTCTGATCCCATAAGGCACATCATTAACTTTCATTATTACTAATGGGAGTTATGGGCATACTTCCAAAGTGAATCACAGGCATTATGTCACATCATAGCTCCTAAAAACGCTTTATTTTCAGGTTGGATACTTTTGGCCATGCAGGCATTTGGCTATTTTATTTTTCTCCTTAGAAAAGTCCAGACACACAAAATACCAGCATATATCTTTCATTTCTCATCTCTCTTAGTATATAATTTTAGAAAAAAAACATAAAACCCATGTAAATATTTATTTAGAAAAGTCTGATGTTTTATGTGTGTGTGTGTGTGTCTTTGTATAATATAGCACCCAGTATCGGTAAGTGAAATGTACATTCTCATTTACTCTCTTTTACATATGAATTGACTTGATCTGTATGGTACCTGGCAATGTGCATCAGAAGCCTTACAAACATTCCTAACATTTTATTAAATAATTCTACATAAAGATATCATCATAAAAATATCAGAGATATTTATGTGTCCATCAATTCAAACATCTTGGAAAAGTGAATGAATTCTCCATAGTACATAGAAACCAATCCAAACTTACCTGTAAGTTAAAGGCGAAGTTACACAATTAATCTAAATTAAGTAATTTAGATAGTTTGTAGGTAGGTAGCTAGGTGAGTAGATAGGTAGTTAGTATAGAAACAGAGATAATAGATTATATAACATGTAGCATGTACAAGTATATTAATGTACCACATATTGTAGTTAACATATTAGATAACACAGACAAAAGTTTGAAGAAAGTGTATCAAAATATTGACAATCTCTAAATGAAGATATTACAGATAATTTTCCTTATTATGTCTCTATACATATATTTATAAGATATTAAATAAAATATTATTTGTTTTTAAGTGTTTTAAGGTATATATTTACTGTGAACTATGTACTACAGTTTGTTATTCCAAAATCTCTATAACAAATACTTATGAGTTTTATAAACAGAATAATCAGTAAAATAATTATGGTTAAAGTTTTATTTTTTCACATTTTCCATCATCTTTGACTTAAAAAAATTTTTTAACTTTATTTTGAGAGAGCACATGCTGGAAAAGGGCAGAGAGAGGGAGATAGAACCCCAGTATCCTTGCTATCAGCATAGAGTCCAACATGGAGCTCAACTGCATGAACTGTGAAATCATGACCTGATCCAAAAGGCAAGAGTCAGATACTTAACCAAGTGAGCCACCAATGTCCCCCTTTTTAAATTTTTAAAATTAGTTAACATAGAGTGCAATATTATTTTCACTTGTATAATATAGTAATCAACACTTCCATATATCACCTGATGCTCATCACAATTACCCTCCTTAATCCCCATCACCTATTTAACTACTGCCCACCTCACTTCTGATAATCATCAGTTTGTTCTCTATAGTTAAGAGCCTGTTTCTTGGTTTGTCTCTCTCTTTCTTTTTTCCCCCCTTTGCTAGTTTGTTTTGCTTCTTAAATTCCACATATGAATGACATCATATGGTATTTGTCTTTCTCTGACTGACTTATTTTGCTTAACATCACACTCTCAAGCTCCCTTCAATTCTTTGCAAATGCTAAGATTTCATTCTTTTTTATGGCTGAGCAATATTCCACTGTATTGGAATCTTCTTTATCCATGCATCAATTGATGGATACTTGGGCTGTTTCCATAAATTGGCTATTGTAGATAATGGTTCTATAAACACTGGGGTGCATGTGTATCCCATTCAATTAGTATTTTTGTATTCTTTGGGTAAATATCTAGTAGAGCAATTGCTAGATCATAGGGTAGTTCTATTTTTAAATCTCCTTAAATTTTTTTAAAGTTTATTTATTTTGAGAGAGAGTGTGCACATGAGAGGGAAAGGGGCAGAGAGAGAGGAGAAGAGTGCCAAGCAAGTTCTGCACTATCAGTGCAGAGATCATGACCTGAGCTGAGATCAAGAGTTGGATGCTCAACCTACTGAGCCACCCAGGCACCCTTACATTCAGAGTAATTAATGATAGATATGTATTTATTGCCATTTTATTACTTGCTTTGTGGTTGTTTCTGGAAATTTTCTCTGATCCTTCCTTGTCTTTCTCTCTTTCATGTTTTCCTAATTTTCTTTACTGATGTATTTGGATTTCTTTCTCTTTATTCTTTACATGTTTATTAGCAGTTTTGGGATGTATGAATACCATTGGGTTTGTATACAATCTCTTCTGAAAATAGCATCTATATTAACTTGATGGTTGTTCAAGTTTGAACCCATTCTTTTCCCCCTCTTCCCTACATTTTAGGTGTATATTAGGTATATATTTTAGGTATATATTATTAGATTTTATCTTTTTTGTGAGTGTCTTGACTGATTTTTTATAGAAATATTCATTTTTACTATACTCTACTGTCTATTTTAGTCTTTCTTTTCCACTCAAAGAGTTTCCTTTAATATTTCTTTCAGGGCTGGTTTACTGGTCACAAACTCTTTTAACTTTTGTTTATCTGGGGAACTCTTTATCTCCCCTATGCTGAATGATAGCCTTCCTAGATAGCTAGCCTTGGCTAGCCTTCCTAGCCAAGTATTCTTGGCTACAAATTTTTCCCATTTAGCACTTTGAATATATCACGCCACTCCCTTCTGGCTTGACAAATTTCTATTGAAAAACCTCCTGCTATCCTTACAGGTTTTCCTTGTAAGTTAAGGATTTCTTTTGTCTTGCTCCTTTTAAGATTTTTCTTTATCACTATATCTTGCAAATTAAACTACAATATATCTTGGTGTGAGCCTCCTTTTGTTGATTTGATGGGAGTTCTATGTGCCTCCTGGATCTGAATGTCTGTTTCCTTCCCCAGATTGGGGAAGCTTTCAAATAAAAGCCCTAAACTTATTCTCATGTCGCATAATTCTTTTTCTCTCTTTTGTTCAGTTTCATTGCTTCATTGTTTTCTATTAATTCAACTAAGTCATTAGTTCATTCCTCTTTTTCTTCCAGCCTGCTATTCATTGTATCAAGGATGTTTCTAATCTTATTTTTTTTTATTTTTTTTAACGTTTTATTTCTTTATTTATTTCTGAGAGAGAGAGAGACACAGCGTGAGCAGAGGAGGGTCAGAGAAAGAGGGAGATACAGAATCTGAAGCAGGCTCTAGGCTCTGAGCTAGCTGTCAACACAGAGCCTGACACAGGGCTCGAACCCACAAACCATGAGATCATGACCTGAGCCGAAGTCGGATGCTTAACCAATTGAGCCACCCAGGCACCCCTCATTAGTCCCACTTTGTATGACTCTTCTCATTACTTAATGAGATGGCCCATGAAGATATTTAGCATAGCATATAGCATGCAATAAGCTCTAAGTATATTATTATTCAATCCTTATTTTTGTTAGTTATTTCTGTAAAATCCATGTTTCATTCTTCCATGCAGAATAAAAGGCCTTTGTAAATAAAGATGACACCGGTACTGCCCCATCTCTTCATGAGACTAGCATGTTGCTGAGCATACTCTTAATTCATATTTATATTCAGATAACAGCTATAGTTATTTAAGAATATCACTACCATAGTAAAACTTTTCCTTCCCTAATAACTATAATACTTGACCTGAATCTTTGTCTTTCAGTGGAAAAGATATATTTTCAAAACTGATAAAATATACTTTTAGAACCACCTTCATTTATAGAACAAATTCTCTAATGATGGGTTTCATAATCCACAATATATTAGAGAAGTATTGATGGATTATCTGGAATCCTCTACAATCATATCACATACTAAGAAAATGAAAATTCTGTGGAATAGGGGCACCCAGGGGGGCTCAGTCAATTGAGCATCTGACTCTCAATTTCAGCTCAAGTCATGATCCCAGGGTCCATGATGATCAGGGAGCCTGCCAAAGATTTTCTCTGTGTCTCCCCCTGCCTCTCTCCCCCACTTATTTCTCAGGAAGGAAGGAAGGAAGATAGGAAGGAAGGAAGGGGGGAGGGAAGGGAGAAAGGAAGGAGGGAAGGGAGGGAGGAAAAAATAAGTAAGTAGTTAGTTCTGTGGAAGAACACAATTTGCCTGGAGAAACCTGGCTAATCAATTGAGCAGCCTATAAGATTTCTTTGACTTTAACTGTTCAACTACAAAAGAGAATAAATTAGTTAAGTTTACCAAGAAAATCAAATACTTTGTTACCATAATAGGCTAAATGGGGATTTCATAAATTCAGCTTCTTACAGATGTGCTTCAAAACACTACCATTTTCTCAAGGAAAAAAAAAAGAATAAATCAGTGTTCTCCATTGGAGGGGTGGAGGGAACAAAAATGCCAAGTGGATTTTACCTGTATTTTAAATGAATGGGTTTCCACAGTAGAATAATCAACTGGTCTGCAGGCATTTCCTTGGCTCTTCTTGGAGAGCTCCCATGGAACATAAAGTGCCCCACTTCCACTTTTCATTGCTCTCTAGTGACAGTCATTTAATGGAAAATAGTGTTTGTCTGGGATGACAGCCATGGTGATTTTTACTCCTGAAATAAAAGCTAATCGTGTATCACCTCCTTATGCAAATGAGGCACACTCTTCCCTGAGTATTTATGCATTTTGGCAAAATCTGGAACCACAGGTGAATGGGGGTATTCTATAAGTAGGTTTATGTTCAGAAATTAAATCTAATGGCCATAGTGTTCAAAGAGCAACAGTACTCGAATTTTAATTTAAGTATAGATGTTCAGCTCTACCATTATTTTAAACAAAACTATTTTAAACAGAATTGAATTTATTATTCTAAAATATAATCACCTTTGGAAATACTATTCAGCTTTCCTTTCCTGTAGCTTGACAGTTTTTCCTGTAACTCTCAGCATTAAAAAGGCAACTCCAATAATTATATTTACATATTTTCTATAAATATAAATTCATCTCTTGTAGAAGAGAAAAGGTAAACCCACCTATTATCAGGAATGCAATATCAAGGAAATCATTTTTAAAATTAAGCAGAAGCATAAAACAAGAAATCAACAAATAAAAAAAAACTGTATGTACCTAAACAATTTAGACATCATTTGAACTGAGCACATTATTTTAGATGAAAAAAACAAACCTAGAGAAGAAAAAGTAGCTTCTAAATGATATTCAGTTAACTTAATTAGAACTTAGTTTCCCAAAAACAAATAGAGACATACTATATATATATATATATAATATATATATATATCCATCAATATATAAAATAACTGGAGCAAGCCCCTAAAGTGAAAATGACTTCAACAAACTCTCAGATTAACCTCACATCACATTTGCCTCTACCACTTGTGAGAACCTTTACATGTTCATATTATAACAGGTACTGTTTTCTTCTGTTGATAAACATATTCTCCCATAGAATGCAATCAAAGCTTTTCTAAAAATCACAATCCATGACCTCCTTCATATTCTCTACCCACATGGCCTGTCAAGAGATTGCATTAATCTGAGGGTCATAGACTATAGAAGCTGCACTTCTACTGTTGGAGAAGACTTTTAAGCTTTTCATAAGCACTCTTTACATTCTGTGATAACAGTTAAATAAGTCAGAATAATTTGGTTAAATACAGGGCAGGAGATTCTTTATAAGAAAATTAAAAGATATTATAAAAAATACTATTAGAAGCTAATGATTTTATTTTATTTTTTTGAAGCTACTGATTTTAATAATTGTGTCTAGAGCTTCCTTGCATTCAGTTTTCTAATAAAGTGTAAATAAAAAAAGGCCAAAGATGAGAACCTATATCTTCTTTTTTTAATGTTTTATTTATTTCTGAGAGAGAGAGAAACAGCGAGAGCAGGGGAGGGGCAGAGAGAGAGAGGGAGACACAGAATCCGAAGCAGGCTCCAGGCTCTGAGCTGTCAGCACAGAGCCTGACAAGGGGCTCAAACCCATGAACTGGGAGATCATGACCTGAGCGAAAGTCAGACGCTTAACTGACACCCAGACACCCCAATATCTTTATAGTTGATATCCATTTTTATCAAAAACCAAAGGAATAAGAGTTTGCATTTTTTAATAACCTCAGGCAAATTAGAGTGGTTGTACATTTCTTGATAGTTAAAAGATGATACAGATTTTCCTTCTAATGGGTAGTGTTTTTTCCTACTGACTAATGAAATGATAGAATAACACTTACTTAGTTTCAATGTGTCATTTCCTATATAACCCTGAAAAAATTCTAATTTTACTATTCCCCTGCCAAAAGCAAGCACCATGAAACCATATATTTTTACCTTTTTTTATTTAATTCTGTATCCCAGCACCTAAAGCACTCTATAGTATAATTATCATATAGTATTTAAAATATTTGTTCAGTGAACAAATTAATGATTAAAAAATGCAGGGGCTATTATGTGTAAGCAACGTGATATTGTTCCTATACATGTTATGTCTGCTATGTGTAAATTATCTTGTACATTTTTAGCAATTTACATGTTGATGATTTTCATATGTCTTATAAGATGGCTGTTAAAACTCTTTGTCAAAAGACTATAAAACAATAGCGTTCCCATCAAGTAAAAAATGAAAATCCCCATACATACACATCATCTCATTTTATCTTTATAAAAATTCTATGGTTGAGGTAGGACTGATGTTACTACTTCTAGTTTATAAAGAATCAAGGCTCGAGAGGAGGGGAGATGTCTGCACATTTGTAAGGTTGGTCAGAAGCAGACTAAGTCCTAGAATGGTAGTGGCTTTGAACTTTTAGACCAGTATTCATTTCCATGTAATCGCTGTCAAATCATGGAAATAGATTTGATAGAATAGATTTTTGAGGCCCACTTTTAGATTCAATTATATATATATATTTTATATATATATAGGCAAAAAGCTATTAGATCACTGAGACACTGAGATTCTTTCCCAGATTGGTCTTCCTTCAGCCACCAAAGAGTTGGTCAAGGGGGCTCCAATGCTATCTTCTGGGCATACTACTTCATGATAGTTCCTGGTTTACATGCCTTGGTGACTTCCTCTCATCTATAGGTCAGAGTGAAAACCCTTTAATTTGGTAGGTTTTCCACAATCTTCTTGCGTACCCACCACTTCACCAAATTCCATTTCCATTACGCTACTCTGATAGTAATCCCATGGACACCCCACAAGGAAGCCAGCCTCATAAACACTCAGTCACTACTGACCTAGGGACTTCTATCTCCCATACCCAATCAAACCAAAATTTCCCTTGGTTACATCACTTGTCCCTCCACTTCCAGGCTGTTCTCATTTTTTATATTTACCTGTTAAAATTTTGAGGAAGTAGACTAAAAATGCTAGAGCATGGTTTTCCACAGGCAACATCTTTCCCAGGAAAAACCTAACACAAGATTAAGACCTGCCAAAATTTGTCAATTGCATTACTATAAGGTTGATAGATGGAATTTCATGTAATCATAGCCCAACATAACTAGAAATCACTTAACTAGAAATCTATGGATTTCATATCACAAGGCTTATCACCAGCCCTGCCTCCACCAAAAGTAAAGCTATTTTACTAAATACAAAATTGCATAACCATGCCTGCTAATTACATTTTCTACCAACCAGAAAAACGGCAGCATATGCTGAAAATATAAAGCTCATTTGGATCACATATCATAGTTCAAAAGAACTATAGCTTTTCTTTGCCTATTATGCAGAAATGTAGCTGTAATTGTGTTATTTTTCTAAAACAAATATTCATATTAAAGACGTTCATTTTATATTCATGTTTTATCATCTAAGTATATTTCAATAATTGCCCTTATCCCTATAAAACCTCCCTGACTGTTATAATCAAATCTACTAATATTTATGGTGCAAGTCCTTCTCTAAATTCCATAAGAATTACTTTTCAGAATTAATGACTGAAACAAAATGACTAACATACAAGGTTATCATCATATTTCATATAAATATCACAGACCAAGTTCCCCAAAAATGTCACAAGTGTATTTTGCACCTAATAATTTAGGAGTTTTTAAAGGTACACAAAGTTCCCATAAAAGAAAAAGAGATATATTTGGAAGAAAAAGTTGCCATAAAAGAAAATATATATTTTTGCTAATCATTCAAATTAGTTTATTATGCCTAAAAAATAATTAAGTATAATGCAATGCAGACAGAACACTGTACTGGGCTGAGATCACACATCTTGCATTATATCCCTACTCAGCCTAACTAGCTGCTTGATCTCGGGAAACTCATTTAGCCTCTAAGGGACTTGAATGTTCTCATCTGTAAAACAAAGAAATAAAATTAGCTCATTGCTAAGGTATCATCAAAATATGGATTCTAAAACTATAACTAGTTAACATAATTGGGAGTAAGATATAGGATTTAGAATACAGATATTTAGACCTATTCTTTTTTGCTGAAGCAAATGATCTGAGTTTAGTCAAGGTTGTTGTCATCACACTATGTAAAGTCAAGGGTATTTGATGCTATTTAGTTTTCCTGATAGGAGAAATGTGTTTCAATTGAATTATGACATGCTTCTGCAGCCTGATTCCTGCAAGACAGCAGAAGTCTGCTGTCTGTCAGCTACGCCAATAAAAGTGATAAATGTTTCCTGTGATTAAGTTATTTGTCAATAATAGAAGAAGCATTCTGAACTCCTAAATTCTGCACCTATAATTTCATACTTGTCTAAAAATGTATAATCTCCTTAAGGACTGAAATATAACAGAAATAATTCAGAAAAAAACCAGTATATTTTCTAGGTTAAAGAAATATGCTTTGCTGCAAACTTCTCTGCCATGTGAGAAAAATCTCAATAACCCACTAATTAAGAATAATAATAATAATAACAATAATTGAGGGTTTCACTGCCTCTTTAAGACAACAGCTTGAATGTCAACTTAACATTATCAACCAGACATCATTTCCTCATATCAAAGACATAAATACAAACTTACCTATATATAAGTATATATATTCTATATCTGTAACTTTTTAATGTCATACAGTATAAGAATCAATTAGAAAACTTTCAAAATAGAATGTTTTTAAAATTTTGAAAATCTGATAGGATTCCCCAGGAAATCTTTTCAGAAAATAAAATGGAGGATAATATGCTAAAGTAGTAATATTCAGGCTGTAGTGGGTCTTTGGGGAAATATTCAATACTCTCTTCAGCCTTCATTGAAAAACTAAACAAACCACAAGCAGCAGGACAGTTTTCCCTCTGGAAGTGGATGGTTATAGATGTATTAAGGAATATAACATATGCTGTTAAATATGGGTGGTGAATAATTCATATGTGCTATCAAAAGAGCCAAACTACTGGGACTAATATTCCTCTGCTGAAAATTCTCATTTGGTTCTCTGTTGTCTTTTGCAATCAGTAGACTCACAGAATATCTGGTTGTAAGTGAAAAAAAGGTTGACTGCAAAGTTATAAGAAAATAAGCAAATTAAACTCAGGTTATAAGCCATTGCTGATACCTTTCCGTTTACTTGGAAAAGTCTAAAAAATACTCTACATAGCTGCCCAGTATTTTTCATTGTAATCTAAGTAATTGTTGACAATATGTTCATATTGATTTCCTATTTTAAATAGCTCTTTGATGGAGGATATAGGAAAAGTAAACCAACAAAAGTTGATACAAAGTAGGCATTCTTTTAATAAAAGAAACATAGAAGTTGTATTATTTAGGGGGCACTTGGGTGGCTCAGTCAGTTAAGTGTCCCATCTTGGCCCAGGTCATGATCCCACATTTCATGGGTTCAAGTCCCATGTAGGGCTCTGTGCTGATCGCTCGGAGCTTGAAGCCTGCTTCAAATTCTGTCTCCCTCTTTCCGCCCCTCCCCTGCTTGCACGATGTCTCCTCAAAATAAATAAACATCAAAAAATATTTTTAAAGGAATTATGTTATTTAGAGTGATAACTTTTAAAGGTGATTATTTAAAGGTGTTTGCTAGGTGGATAAGCAAAAATGTGGTTCAAAAAAGCCTCTACACTGACAGACTCAAGAGTGTGATAGGCAGCATTTCTGTATACCCACTACCAATCGTACTACAGAAGATCTGAAAGAAATAGAAGTTGCTTATTTAATAAATATTCTTTGACAGTAAAAGTTACTGGAAGTTATGACATTGCCCCTTGGCCAGCACAGCCTTTATCACAATGACACCCTAAGGAGGACAGTTCTCAAAAACTAAAATTTCATAAAAAAATTGAGTGCTAACTATGATTTCTGCAACATTTTAAGCTCCATTAAAAAAAAAAAAGTTCAAAAGGATGACCACAGCTTTCGAAAGATACGTAATAAAGGGCACAACACTGCTATATTTGTAAATCTATTTTCATTCAAAGATCTTTATACCACACAGCTAATATATAAAAAATTACACATTAGATAAAAATAAGTGCTCATTAAAACTACCAAATACAAAATTATTCTTGGTTTTACATTGCACAATTTGTTAAAATACAAAGCAAAAAACATCCTCAGATGGACACTGAAAAAAGCTTTATACAAGTTGTAGGTACTAAAGATGATGTTAATGTCCTCCTTTCCCATCATTTATCACCTCCACTTGGTTCCTAAATCATACTGCATCAACCACCTGTTCATCACTCCTCCATTCCCACTCCTCCTGCCTTAGTCCAGATCTCTCATTTCTTATCTAGGTTACTCTAATAGTCTCTTAACATGTCTCTCACTTTGCTTCTATATTTCAAACCTACCTAAACTCCCCAGCCTCACTCCCCCAACACACATCTCACATTCTCATTACTTCCAGAATAAATTTCCTAAAATACAAACCTGATGCCATTCTTTAGCTCAAAACCCTTCAAAGATTTTCCACAATTTTCCATTCACAGTCCTTAGTTTAAATCAGAAAGCCTTTCCTGATCTCATTACTGCTTATCTCTATAACCTCATCTTCAGCTCTGGCCTCACATATACCTTTTTTTTCTGGGAAAACTGAATTAGTTAACACACCCTGACAATGCAGAGCTGTGTGACACCCACTCTTCGCTCACAATGACTTCTCTGCATGAAAATGCCTTTCCTATTTGTTGTACTCACAATGATACATCCTTTAATGTCTAGCTGGTATCACCTGTTTTGGAAAGCCTGAACTGTCCGATCTATTGTGGATGTCCATCTTTTGTACCCCATTTAATCAGGGCATCATATTCTAATCCAAGATATATCTCTGACAATTCCTACTTTGCCTGTTGATAAAGTTGCAAAATCCACTGAGAAGAGGGAAAATGATTTATTTTATTTTTCCAGTGCTGAGCATAGGCTTGACATTAGTAGGTGCTCAATAAAGATTTGTTACATGAATAAATCTAAGGGAGAAAATTTACTGAGGGGAATAAAATATTAGTACTTTGGCTACACTGGTGTACATAATAATCAATGGCATATATTTATACTCATTCACGTAAAAAATCCAAATTAAGTACTTTTACATGGCAAAATGCTTTAGTAACACTTTTAGGTTAATTTCTGTTACTTGTAATTCAAAGAAATAAAATAAATAAAATTGCATTTACCTGAAAATATTATGTATCTAATACTTAAAAATAATCTAGAATTGGGGTGCCTGTGTGTTTCAGTCACTGAGATTCTGACTCTTGATTTCAGCTCATGTCATGATCCCAGGGTCATGGGATTGAGCCCTGCATGGGTTCCATGCTCATCATGGAGCCTGATTAATATTATCTCTCTCCCTCTTCTACTCTCCCCCACTCATGTTCTCTCTCTCTCTTAAAAAAAAAAATCTAGAACTGTCGTTTCAACTGGTACAATAAGTATAAACTTACTGAATAGCAAATAATTTATAAATAAATTATAACAAAGCACTATTTTATAAATACTGTCTTCTTGGAAGTAATGGCTTCTAAGGTTAAGTTTTACCAACAGCTAGAGATGTATCCAAGGATACATCCCAAGTTTCCACATGTGGGATGGGAACTAATTAGCTGTTAATTGACAATTATGACTCTAATGATAGCAAAATATGAAGAGTCCTTTGAGATTTGCTCAGAGTGTGTTGGGTAAAATAGCATTCTGTATTGATTCCAAATACCAACAACAGCCTAAATATTCTTTTTCCAAAAGACAGGGTTTCAAAAATTATGGTATTACCCTCTAATCCCAAATTTAAAAAGTTCCTGAAAAATACAAGGACAATATATTTCCTCCGTTATATTAAACAAAATCAATGTGTCACTAAGTTTAATTTTCAATTACATGAGCTTTAGAATAAAGTGAATTAGACACAAAGTTATTTTGACATCAAAATTATCCTTGTGTTTAAGAATAAGCTTGTCTTCTGATTCCAAAAATATATTTTCATAAAGAATCATTTTATATTTGGCTATTTCATTCCTGTTTGTCAACATACTATTCATGGTCTATTTTCCTTATAGTAGATATTCTATGCTCATGCGGGCTTTTTACTGCTTTCAAGTTCTCAATAATTAAATCCATATTTCTTTATTAATTTCTGTAATTACAGGACACTTCTACAATTTTTGAATCGGCTAATATTTCCAAGATTAAAAAATTACTGAGGGAAAATCAAAAGTAGGCACCACTGATCAGAGTACTTCCTTTGAATCCAGGTTGTTTTAACTGTCTCTTTATTACAAAGTAAAAAAAATAAACAAAGTTCTATCTTAAACAGTGGACACAAAAAAATTCTATTAGGGTTGAAACTTTCTTTGTCTGAAAAAAATGCCTTACCATGCTCTCAGCAATAATACTTTTCACAGAGATGGAAGCAAAAGTAACAATGTAGTAGTGGAAGTAGAAAAATAAGATGTACTTTATAGTATGAAAATGGTATTTGTTTTCCTAACAGCAAAAGAGAAAGAGAACATTTGATAGGATGATGAGAGGAAGAGGTAAGGGGAGCGCATAAAATGCTACGAAATTGGGCCAAATAAAAATCCTGAGAGATACATTAATAGCTAGGTTGACTTAAGTTTCAATGTAAAATCATCTGCATTGATGTTATATAACCTACCCCCCAACCTTGCATTCCTAAAATTATCAGCAAAGTTTACTTCTCTTTTAAAAATTTTTTTTAATGTTTATTTATTTTCACGAGACAGAAAGACAGAGTGTGAGTGAAGGAGGGAGAGGAAGACACAGAATTTGAAGCAGGTTCCAGTCTCTGAGCTGTCAGTGCAGAGCCCAACATGGGGCTTGAACCCATGAACTGTGGGATTCTGACCTGAGTTGGAGTTGGACATTTAACTGACTGAGCCACCCAGGTTTCTCAAAGTTTACTGCTCTTAAGAATAATTGGTTTCAGGCAAACCATGAGAGACTCTTGAATGCTGAGAACAAACTGAGGGCTAATAGGAGTGGGGGAGAGGGGAAGGGAGTGATGGGTATGGAGGAGGGCACTTGTTGGGATGAGCACTGGGTGTTATATGGAAACCAACTTGACAATAAATTTGTCTTAAATATAAGACAAATAATAATAATAATAAATAAGTAAATAAAATCTAATCTGAAAAAAATTCAATCATCTTTAAAAAAAAAAATAGTTGGTTTTACTAGTTGTCTTGTGGATGTTGACAGAGGCTTGGTTTCTCCTGTGAGGCGATGCTTTGAAGAACAACTTCCTCGTATAAGCAGAAATCCTTTTGGCAGGATAACTTTAAGCACACAACCTTTCCCTGCCACATTCCTTTACAAATTTGCAGAAACCATGGAAGGGAAGGGGATTAGACTTGCCTGGGGCATATAGGGCAGGTTAAAACTAATGTGTTTCTCATTTTCTGCTGATAACTGAGTTGCTTTACAAATTTATGAGACATGGCAAATCCTACCATTCTCCCTATTGAATATAGTATGATTTTGCCTTTCAAAATTGGAATATTTTCCAGTAAAACAACTCAGAATATACAATTACAAGTGCTACCCAAATAAAATAACCAAAAATAATCAAGAGAAATTCTACATAAAAAAATGTTTGCATTTCATTCACTTTCAATCACACAATAAAACATTTTCAGTGTCCAAAGTTAAAGATTAAAAGGACATCTAAGCGGTCACATGTGACATTTGGTAGGTACAAATATCAATAACAGAATCCATTGCATTAAATAGGTGACTTACATATTTATGTTAATAACCTATTTATTGTTCTAACAGCTTAAAAACGAGTTAAAGTTAGCCAGAGATAAAATATAATAACCTCATCAGTAAAAGGTTTAAGAAAACTAAAGGTTTAGAAAACACGTCTGGTTCTGTGCTGACAACTCAGAGCCTGCTTGTGATTCTCTCTCTCCCTCTCTCTCCGCCTCTCCTCTGTGCACACCTTTGTTATCTCTCTCAAAATGAATAAATCAACATTTAAAAAGAAAGAAAAGCCACAGGCCCAAGGTAGAGTCACTTGCCCCAAGGACAGCAAACCAAGATTTAATTGCAATATAAACTGCTCCAAGAGTGGAACTTTTAAGCCAATCAATCTGGAATTTTCTGCTCAGTAACAATGAGATAATCTGTCACACATACTCTCTCTGTTCTCTTCTGGATGATGAGGAAATGCATTGAATAAAATCTAAGAGAATATAATCTTGCCTAGAACAATTTCTTGTTGTGCTAATAACATCTTGCCTTACCCTCCTTCCTATAAAAACCTTCCACTTCTGTACAACTCTTCAAACCCCCCCTCAGCCTGCACAGGATGCGATGCTGCCCAATTCAGGAAACACTTAATAAAGCCAAATAGATCTTCAAATTTACTCTCCTGAATTTTATTTTTTAACAAATCAAATCACTGTCTGCTAGACTTCAAACTTTTTGTTTTCTAATCTTCATGTAGGCCTCTGTGTAAACACACATGATAAACAACCATAATGATAAATGTGTTGGCTGGTTATTCAACTAGGCCAAAGTTGTGTCAATCTTCAAATACAAGGACAAAATTCTCCCTCACTGAGAAGGTAACACTTATACAATATAGCCATCTGTACAGCGCCTTTGAAACAGATATTCTCATGATCACTGCTAATAAAGTTAAATAAGTGGTACTGCTACGAAACAAAGGTTACAGGAAAAAAATACAGTGAAAGAAATGAGATTAGTGACCATAGCAATACAAATGAGAGTTTGGATCTGTCGAGATATTTTCTCTCTAATTTATATAACTATGTAAGACCAATTTTTTAAAACTAAAATAAAATGAGGACAAGTTACTATCAGCTTCCTTGTTCATGATTACATGTTCTTTTTGTTTGTGTTTGTGTGTTTATTATTCACATGCCTGTTGTGTCTCATTTTTTTTTCCTAAAATTAAAATGTCTGCTGATTTTGTAGCTATGAACAGCATAATCTATTTCAATAAAAATGTCCATATATGTTTGAAAAGTGAAAGTATACTGCTACAAGGAACCTACAAAAGGCTAACTACAACCAAACCAGGAAAAAAAGTGGTGGAATGAGGGAGAATGTACGTTCCATTCATTAACATTAGATCCATGCCTCGATTTTTAACACTACCTTTTAAAGTGAATGTTATAAAAACAGAAACAAAATATATTTCATTCCTTTGCATATAACTCATTTTTAAAAATCTCAACATTCTGATTTTATTTAAAACCATTTTTAAATCACTCATCTAGTCATTATTAATTGTGACTGCTTTATAGAACATTCTGAATGAAGTAAACATTCCATATAATACACAAGATACCTAGATGTAACAACAGAGTGTCATGTAGATATCTTAGAGATCCTCTCATAATTAAATTCTGGTGATATAATCTGACTTTTGAAGTACCTAATAATTTTCAAGGATTCAAAAATAACCCACTCATGTGAAAATGTGGGTTCAAGAGCTGTAGTTATTAACTTTCCTAATTCTCAATGAACTTATATTAATCATAAAATTCCATTCTTCTTATACATCCCCATTTAAAATGGTACTTTTTAGTAAAGAGAGTTCATAGTCCATAATCTGGCTAAACTTTGTAATAAAAAAATTCAAAGATGCTCGCTCAGCTGTCTCAGTCTAAGTCTCAAGCAATGTCTGGCAGAAATAGTAGTTATTTCACTTTAAAGACACTCATATTTTTAAAAGCTACCTGTAGTGCTATTTCTAGGAATGGCAAGCATGATACACTGATAGATTCCACAGCTGTTAAAATGCAATTGGCAATATAAAATGTAAATTATGGTCTAAACTGGTGAAGAGAGGAATCAATTAGTACTTAATCTATTTGAAGTTTTTTCTAAAAGTCCCTAAGAATGAAAGACACCTTCCTCCTGTTGCTCATTTAATACTGGCATTTCTATGTGGCAGATGGTGACCTTATCCCTGTGCTTCAGCTAAAAAGATTTTTTATTAAGGCTAAATAAGTGCGAACAGTGCTAATTTCTTGCAGTAGGCAGATGCAAACAAACCTCTAGAATGAGAATAAGTGCCCTGCCTCACCATATGGTCCAGGTCCACAGCTTGCCAATAGAATGGACTGAAAAGTAGCCAACATGTTTGAATCCTGCTCCAAGCCCCATGTTTCATCATTAACCACCCAATCAAAGAACAGCTACAGAAAAAAGGACATTATATGGAATGAGAAACATAATCTACTGAAATGTTTGGTGGGCTAAGCTATGAGAAAATGCTGGTTCTGGGTAAATTCTAAAATATGAAACATTTGCTTTTCATGACCCCTCACTATATTTGTGATACTCTTGCCACTTTTCTCCCTAATACAGACCTAATATCCCCTTCTATCGATCCAGAGCCCAAAGATGCCTGATACTTAATCATTGCTCCGAGCATACCACCCTGAACAGCTCCCTTCAGTATGTTCCTGGCTCTTATGGTATGTATCAAGCTTAAAAACTGTATGCATGTCCTTCAAAGAATATATAATTTCACAGACTTCTGGTCTTAATTTATAAAGTTTTTTATACATATACAAACAGAAACTAGGTAGAATCTTTGTTACGTTAGTACACAGAGACTTTAAAAATTTACAAAATAGCACTTAAAAACTTTTACAGTGAATAAATTCGAGTTAAAACAGTTTGAAGCTCTGCTATAATAAAT
This sequence comes from Crocuta crocuta, assembly GCF_008692635.1. Taxonomy (NCBI): domain Eukaryota; kingdom Metazoa; phylum Chordata; class Mammalia; order Carnivora; family Hyaenidae; genus Crocuta; species Crocuta crocuta. Next base: position 761,156 of record NW_027529449.1, read on the forward strand.
TTCTTGATATTTGATTGTGGGGCAATTTCTTCTAGGTTGGCAATCCTACTGTACCTTGCATGATGATCTAAGATCCTGCCATTTTGCCTTCCTGTAACTACTGTAAAACTTATTCTTGGATCCTTGGCTTGACATCACTTGGTTTGAATATGATGTGAATGAGATAGTATATGTTTGTTTAACATCTGGTCATCTCAGTAGTTACCACATAAAGCAGAATAATTTTTTTTATAGATCATTAACATGAACATTAAAAAATGAAACATTCTCATGAGGAACTCGAGAAGTATTTTAGGAATCATTGCTCTAAAATTCTACCTCTCCTCTCCCCTACCAAAAGTAGACTGACTACATAGGTAAGATTCAGTGAATTTTTTATATTCCAAGCTCTTTATATGTCTTATCTCTGTGATTCCCCCAATAATCCTATATATCTTAGATATCATAATCATTCACATTTTATGAATTAAAAAATGAAGATCTCACACTCAAAATACAAACCAAATCTTAATGGACTCTAGGGCCTTTTCCGTTAATTACAATATACACTGTCCACCAACTTGTTTCAGCTAGTTGTCTAGTTGCAAAGTTCTTAACAGTTAATGACCCTTAAAGAGTTGACTACCTCTCCTGAGAATATTTGTATCTCTCCACTTCTTATCCCATCAAAATGAATTTAAAAAAAGAAAAGTAAAAATAACAAGATTGATACAAGGAGGAAAAGGTAATTCTGTAACTGTGGGATATTTCAAACAGAAGATGGATGAAGACAAAATAACTATATCAATAGCTACTTATTATCTAATAGTTTAATCTGCATTAAAGGACACATATAGTTGAATCTATTAACAGTTACCTTCTAAATTTACTGTGTTTTCTAGGGGTTAGTTGTATATTTTCATGAATGAAAGAAAAAAATGGCATAACCCTCTTAATATTTTTAAATGTCCTATAACAAAGAAAATTACAATGTTTCATCTTATAATATGCTTGTATCCATTTTATCCTTCCACAAAATTTTCCAGATGAAGCAGACAAATGTGGTATTTTCATCACTCTTTTCTATATATTTCCCTCTACATCTAAAACTATCTATCTTTCATATGCTCCTATAACAATCATCTACTATTCTACTCTTAATCTGTTCAGATTATAAAATTTTAGTCTATTTGTATAGGTACTAATGATTTTCATTCCCATCTATCTTTTTCTTATATTCTTCTCATCCATATGAATATTGCTTTTTTTAAATTTAAATTCCAAGGCTATATAAATTTTATGTCATTAAGATAATTTATATCTACCAAAAAGTGCCATATATCAACAGAAATTATTGAATACTTTATACAACTCTTTGCTTTCTTTTGCTTATGGGAAAAGAGAAGAGTTTTGGTATACCCTGAACTCTCAAAAAAATGCAACACAAAATCTAATGGAAACAAAACAAACCAACCTAAACCAAAAATAAAAATTGTCATTAAAGAGAAAAACATTAAAATGATAAAATAGCTATTTACAATTCATATTTTAAAATATTTTTAATGTTTATTTTTGAAAGAGAGAGAGAGAGAGGGTGCCAGTGAGGGGGGGCAGAGAAAGAGGGAAACACAGAATCTGAGGCAGGCTCCAGGCTCTGACCTGTCAGCACAGGGTTTGAACCCAAGAACCACGAGATCATGACATGAGCCAAAGTCGGATGCTTAACCAACTGAGCCACCCAGGTGCCCCTACAGTTCATTATTTTCAACATCTGATCCAACTTTTAAACTGATTAAAGTTTAATGTCTACTATACAATGTTTATCTTAGCCAAATAATTCCTATTAACTATATTCTGTATAACACATTTCACATGTAATTTTAATATATCACTTTGATGGACTCTGACAAATACAGTATTTGTGATATCAAAAAAAAATAACAAATTCAGTTATGTGTTTACCCACCAAGTTGACTTTTCTAAATTCACTAGACACAGAGAGGATGATAGAATTCTAGTCAGTGAAGGAAAGCATTAGATCTCTAGGGCACAATACACCTTTCCTAAATGTGTGTCAGCTCCTAACACATATTAGCCTTTAGATGTGTTATCAGTCATCAGAGAGAGTCAGGCAAAGCAGATAAGAATTTCTTTCAAGAATTCTTTTTCAAAGGCCTCAAGGGAAGTCTCCTATAATTGATCAACACAAGTGTTACACCTTCTGGTTATCTAGGAAGCACAAATGATCCATGTAATGAAGCATTCAAGTGTTTGCTTGCATGGTACTACTGGAAGAAGAAAAATCTGTCTGCTATAAGAGTAGAAATCACTGATGTAAAGCTCTACATTTTAGATTTTCTAAAAATTTATAATTGTAGACCTTGTGATAGAGTATTATGTCAGCTTTCTTTCTTTTTGTTTTTTAATGTTAGGTTTCTTGCAGTGTCTGTCACATATAATCAAATACTTATATTACCTATAAAAGTTACCTAATATCCAACGTGCACAGTGCGATTTGGGTAGGGAAAGCACAAAGTGAAGAAAACATGTCAGTCTTCTATTTTTCTCTTATGGAATCTTAATTTATTTCACTGACTTAGATATAACAGTGATACATATAACAGCTTAATAAGAATATGAAATAGAGGGTAAGGGTCTAAGAATATGATTATCATAGAAATAAGATTTTTAGAGGCATAATGCTTTTATAATATATTATTAGAAAAATCTGCAGCAAAATACAAAGCACAATATTTAAGTCTGAACTTCTCATAATAAGCCAAACATTTAAATTGACCAAATAAATCTTCAGGACATTTATTATATTAAAAATAAATAACACTGACATTAGATAAGAAATAATGCTAAAGTTTTTCCCATATTCTGGCTTTCTTGGCCCTTTTTAAATAAGCATAACATGTAATACTTTGTGTGACTTAAGAAATAATGCCCTTGCCATTTTAAACCTTCAATCCAAATCATTAGGGCATTTCCTTTCTAAAGGTAAATAAAATTTAAAGTTTTTATCTCAAGCGGTTTTTATTGTTTGATTAGATTATTTTATGTGAACAGATCAATAGTAACATTTGATTCTGTTCCAAATGATCAAAGCTCTTCTAGAGAGTTTTGCTGCTTCTTCATTGCCTCCTTACCCAAACTCAGTCTACACCACTTCTCTGAAAGCACCCACACAGGATTCATTAGTAGGACAATGTGGGGGAGAGGAGGCATTAAGATAAAAAGAACTGGGAAGCAAGTCTTGTTTGTTTGTTTTAGCCAACAGTGAGAGTATGTCCTGTTCAATAGCCCTACACAATTTTATATGAGTTTAAATTGTGATATGTAAAACAAGGCAAAAGGAGAAAAACATCTGCTGCTCATTTTTTGTGTACTCCATTTAGTGATCAATCATCATATGTACTCCTCAAAGCTATGAACATAAGTGTTCTACTTTATGACGAAGCAGATAAATAAAATGCGCTACAAACCTCAGGGCATCCAGTATGTTGAAAATATGAGCAAAACCAGGCCCATGACTAGTAATATAACCGATTGATTTAGTTATTATTTGGTTCTGGAACAAAAATATATGTATCTCAAATAAAGGTGGAATCATAACTAGTCAATGAAAATTTTTAGTTCAGCACCAATTCCTATTTTGTCTGCTGGAAGAAAGTATTCATTCTCTAATAGATAGTGTCAGACCAAGTAAAGCACACATTACTAGCACTGTAAATTGAGCTCAACTAAATTTTTTACATGGCTGCTATCTATATTGCTCAATAACAAATAATAACATTCTAATTGTTCACAAAATCTGTGTTGTGTATGAAGAAACATACAAAAAAAACTGGGTGCCACGAGTCCTAAAAGCCTTAAAATTTCCAATAGCACCAATGAGTGAATGAAATCTCAAAGTTGAAATAAATTATTTAATCCACTTTCCTAAAGTAGTATATCAGATTTTGAATTAAACATAAGGGGCTTTAAACAAAAACAAAATTAAAAAATCCATTTTATTTTCTGCCTACAACTTGAAAAAAAGGCATTCTCTTATTCTTACTATAGGGCTAAAGTCTCAGAAATAAAAGAAAGAAATGTATTATTTAAAAAAATCATACAGAAATGAGAGCATTTCCTTGAAATGGGCTGAATAAACACAGCAAGATATGATCAATTAGAGACTATCTCAATTTTAGTTATTAAACCTCTTTTTCTTCCCTGCTCACATCTATTCTAAAGTTTCTGTTAAACTAAAAAATTGAAAATGAGTACGATTTGTTGCTTTCCAATTCTGAATATATAACATTTCTCTCATTTTGAAATGAATATCATTCTTTAAAATTAGCAATCAAAGAACTTTGAAAGCGGACAGTGCAACAAACTGCATAATGATTTTAAATCACTAGAAGGAATAGCTGCCAATCAGCTAATTGTAATTATGTATTGTGCATGCTCAAAAAGAACCTGAAATGGAAATTGTTTCTTATTCACACACTTAAAATAAATTTCAGTCTGCACAAACTTCATGAATTTTGAATAGTCTTTAGGCTGTACATTTTATCTGTCAAGTCATAAGAGGCTTTCTTGATTTTAAAAGTAGAAAAAAAACCAGCACTTTTATATGTCTCTAAATATGCTGTAATGTATTTATTTTAAATGCATATATTCAGTATGGGAAATCTATGACTGTCTCTCAGGACTGTCTATCAAATATTGAAGTCAAAATAAACAACCTTCAGTATTTTGAAAAACACCAAAACAAAAGGTAATCTTCAGTATCACTCGTTCTAAGTAGTATTATATCTCTATAGAGAAAATAAATTCAAACGAAAAAATAAGGCACAAAGGAAAGGATTCTTTGAAAAGGCAATCTTTTGGTGCCAAAATTTCCAAAAAGTAAGCTATCTGAAAAGAGAAGCTTTATGAGAAATGCAGAAATCTTCACTCAAAAGCATACCACTTTAAAAAAAAGACAATTTATGAAGACATGTTTTTTAGAAATATTATGGCTCTATGGCAAACCATGCTGTAACTAAATAATTTAACCTAAATTACAATAAAAATGCTTAAAAGTACAAATCCAGCATCCAAGTGTCTTCAGAGAACTATATTTCAGATGTGGTGTGACAATAGCAAAACATTCTTGATTGCAGAAAATTTCTTTATAGACACTATGACTTAGATAAAACCTGAAGTTAGTTCATCTTGAATGCTGAAAAGACTGGCCTCTTTTCTATTTATGAAAAATATATATTATACATATATGTAATATAAACCAAACTTGTGTTACTAATGAAAAAGAAGCACACTAAGGGAAAATAACGTCTTGCAATACCAACTTGAAGATACGCTTATGCTTTGGTTACATATGCATGCTTAAAGCCTTAATGATGTTAAAGCTATCCAGTTAATGGATTAGGATAAATATTTTTTTTATTTTAAAATATTTTATTTCATCAAAAAATATTTTATTTCACTAAATATTTAAAAGAACTATATCACATTTGCCAAATAATTAAGACTAAAATATCAATGTCAACCTTAATTTTAAAGAGAGATCCTGTAGAAAAATTAAAGAATCTCAGTTTCATGTTCACTACTAGTTATAATGTTTAGTCATTTTATGACTCGTGTTTAGCTATAAGATATGTTTATTACTTTGTCTCTAACTTGTTATATGTCAGTGATCAAAATAATTAAGTCAAAATATCTAAAAGTTTAACAGGATCATGTAAAAGATAGAGATACCAGATCATCATGGAATATCAGATAACGAGGGACATAGCAAAACTGGCAAAGAAGGAGCAAACACATTAAGTTATTGACTCATGGCATTTTCTTAAAAATTAGGCATAACACAAAAGATAATCTACCAAAGTGTAACACATAAGGCTCCCAAATATTAAAGTCCAAAGAAGGTAAGGAATGTCCAAAGTCACAGCAATGCAGTTACCCAGAAGAGGCTAGATCTGAACTCAGGTTTTTCAGGCCTCAAGTCCAGAACTCTTCCCAATGTACATGCAAATAGAAAATATTAATTGTACATAAGAGAAGAAAGTAAAACTATGGGACTGATGCAATTGTAGTTATCATGTTGTATAATAACACAAAATGAATGTACCAAAAGGTAGCATGTATATTTGAGTTACTGTATTCACCTTAATAATTTCTCCCCAAATGTGTACTGGTGTTTCTACCATCATGGTTGTACTGTAGATCATTCAGTCTGTAGATCACAATGTTTTCACAGTATCTGATGGACAAAAGATGCAGAATATTGGCTATTGCACTGTCAAATGTTAGCTAAGAATCCATTAGATTGTTCTCTTGCTACTTTCCTTGTAGTCTAATACCAATGTGTAGAAGGTTAATGAACAAGGGAGGGAATTTATTATTTCTCAATAATTGGTGACTAAGCTCAGGGACCAAGAACAAAGACTTGTTAAGTCTCTGAAGATAATGACCTTTGTGCAGGGCTTAAGCCCACCCTTCCAAGATAGACCATCCCTCACCACTTCCCCCACCCTCAGGACATAAAACGGGATCTTGGAGGAAGAGAGAGGGTTTTCACAATCAACAGAGAGGGATTCTGTGGAAAAGGAGAATTCCACTCTCAAAGCTAAGTGTTTACGTATGTGTGAAGATAGTATAGAATGACATCTAAAAATTGAAGTTTCCTCTAAGAAGAGAAAACTGGCATTTTGCTCCTTATTTAGAGATCTGCTTGGAAAGCAAACTTCCTGATTAGCCCCATACAAAGTAAAGGAGAAATGGAAAGAGATGGAAGAGCAAAGGTAGAGGGGCTATAGTGAAGCAGCTCTCACTGCAACAACTGCCATGAAAGAATGTAAGAGTGTCCCTCAGAAAAGAGCCACACTCAAGCCATTTAGGGGATACTCTAAAAGAGCTATCCACCAGTAAGGAGGCCTCGGAAACAAGCTGCCACATGGCTGAGACAAAGCTAAATACCAAAGTCAAGTCAAGCCTCCCTTGACAAGGACCTGTCCAGTGGGAAGGCCCCACAAATCCTCTGAAGAACTTGCATGTGCCCATACCAGCCACATACTGGGGATCAGCACCCAGAGAGTGTTAGCCAAAGAATCTTCAACCACCAACACAAAGACCTACAACAGCACTGATGTAGGTAGATTGTGCTTATCCTTCTGCCCCCTTGTTCCTCTGCATCCTGGAGGAGCCAGATTCTAAAGAAAAGGAAAGAGGTGTCTAGAAGCACACTATATCCCCAACACCTGTGTCACTCCAAGAAATCAGGCCCACCCCACCCCCACCCCCACTTCAGCCATGCAGTTGGAAGATGGCACAGAATGAAATAAAAGTGAAGTATTGGGTGGCTGGGTGGCTCAGTCGGTTAAGTATACAACTTCCATTCGGGTCATGATCTCACCATTCCTGAGTTCCAGCCCCGCACTTTGGATCCCCTCTTCCTTCTCTCTCTGCCCCTCTCTTGCTTGCACTCTTTCTCTAAAAAATAACAAACTTTTTTTTTAAGTGAAGTATAAAACTGGACTGACTTTTAAGAATTAAAGTGACTCAAAAGTTATGGAATCTCTTCAAGGTTTCATTAAAGGACGGGAAGGGAACATTCAATACAGCATAGCTAAAACACAGATTGGAGGAAAAACAAGACCGATTATGGTTTATACTCTACCATCTACTGAATTCAGAGAGTTAAATGAGCCTGCCCTCACAAATGTGTAACCCATTGGTGTTTATTTTTCAATGATATCAGTCCATCATCAGCAATAACAGAAATTTTATTTGGACAGACTATTAACCTAGACAGGTCTAGTGGATTAACACTTTCTGGAAGAAAGAGGAAAAAGAATGCTATTTTCTCTTTTAAATAATTTCCTTTGACTGGAGTTGAGTCATGCATTAAAGACTGTGAGGAGGAAAGTCGTCCTGTCTTGCATGCCAGTAACAGTTTCCCCTTTTTCCATTTGCACCTTGTTTCAATCTTACAAAAATGATAAGTAGCATCCCATGTGTTAAAAAATTTAGGTCACTGATCAAGAAACTTGAAATCATAAGTTCCAACAGTCTTGAATAAACTCCTTTGTTTTCTCTAGAATGAAGTTATAACCATAGAATGTTCGAATGTTCTAGTGGGTAGATATTAAAGAACGCATAGTAAGCTCACTCACACTGAGATGAATTTCTGAAAAATAACCACCCAAACACTATTTAAATATTTCTAGCGATTGCATCCCAATAGCTTCCCTAGAATCGGAGTAGTCCTCTGGGCTACTCACTCCTCACCCTATGGGCCTGCACTCACTGCTGTCCAGCAAAATGAATGTGAGTTATCTATGTTGTGAGGGAGTAGAGAGAAGGATTGGATGGGAATACATAGGGTTATTATAACATGACACCTTGTAAAAATGGTGAAGTTTCTTCTGTTTTAATTGGATTTGGAATTCTGTGGCTTATTGGGTTATTATACTTAATGAAAAACCTCCTAAAATTCTACCTGTAAAAGGTCTCTACCTGCTCTGTTACATAAGGATCCGTTAAGGATAGTTGTACAGGGGAATGTGTCCCAGTACCTGTTTCCAAAGGGATTTGGTTCTTCTAGCTGTTTCAAAAGCAAACTAAAGCTACTAGAAGAAGCCATCCAAAGTTTACAAGTTATTTATCTAGGATATTTTCAGCTTTTATTTTAATTATTGAACTAATATCTTCCTCGAATTTTCCACTATAGTTCACATGAATAACAATGGAAGATTTTGGTCCTTCCAAAACAAGGCACTTTGTGCCTTCAAAGTGAAGACACACTATAGAATGACATGCAAGCTAACTGGAATTGGAACTTGAGTTTCTATTTGATCTAGTCACCCAATATAGACAGAAACTCAAACACTGAATGTTTTCATGTGAAGTTAAGCTTTAGTATAGGAATATAAGAGAAACTGGATCAATGGAAGGAATCTGGGGGGGGGATGAGAAAAAACTATGAGAGCAGCACATACTAAAGGCTTATATATGAAATATAATTTAGATTACTTTTCACTGTAGGAGGTTTCACATGTGTTATTCAGTCCATAAGCTAAAACGTAGCATGAGGTTTATTTGATATTTTGCAATGCTGCTGAACTTGGATAATACAAGAAGGTGGGGACAGAGCAGATAGGCATTTTTAAACGTTATCACTCAGGGCGCAAAAAGTGTTTCTTTTTGGGCACCAGGGTGGCTCAGTCGGTTAAGCATCTGACTCTTGATCTCACAGTTCATGAGTTCAAGCCCACACTGGGCTCTGCACTGACAACATGGAGCCTGCTTGGGATTCTCTCTCTCTTTCCTCTCTGCCCCTCCCCACTTGTGCTGTCGCTGTCTCTCTCTCTCTCTGTCTCAAAATAATAAATACACTTAAAAAAAAAAAAAAGTGTTTCCTTAGCAGTGTCCTATCAGGATTCCTCCACCCCCGCCTGCCTCTTTGTTCTCATGACATCAGGTAAGGGCAATATTGGGTAATGGGAGCTAGAACCCAAGTTTATTCAACTAGTAAAAATAAGGATGAAGACTTTAGCTTGTATACAAATACTCTGCATTTGTATCATTGTACATTTCTCTCAGCCTTATAGAGGTATTGAAAACCTTTGTCTCTGGTCCAAACCTTGAAAGCTTATCTTTTATAAAATCTCTGATTATGTTAATAAAAAACATTCCATAATTGGCCTATTTATGTTACTTTAGCATCTGGCAGTTTTACAGACTTGACTAAAAAAATATATTTAAAGTCCACTACTGTATAATTAAATGAAGGTTTGGCTATATTCAAAAATGCAAATGAATTCTTGGCTTTTCTCTTACACACTTTTCAATTATTTATATGTATTCCCCTTTCATAGTACTTTCTCTCATCCAGAAACAATTCAATTTCAATAAATTTCCAATTCGTTTAAAATTTCACAATAGAAAATGGCTTTAAATTATACAATAAATTCATATTCCAGTTGTTGGAAATGAGTATAAAATGCATCTTATAATATGCAACTTGCCAAACCAGAAATGACTGAATAGGCATTTTATTTTCTTGTGTCATCTGATACAATGACTATTTATGTACATTAGCAAGTACTTAAATCTCAGAAGAGAGGAAATTATTTTACAAGTTATTTAAAAGCTATACATGAACACCTTTAAATTTCACCCATTCTTTGAAATCTAAGCAATGAAGAAGTAAATGTTTCTTTTTTTTTTTAAATAGTTTATTGTCAAGTTGGTTTCCATATAACATCCAGTGCTCATCCCCACAAGTGCCCTCCTCCGTTGTTTCTAATACCATTTTTCAAATAGTCCACAACAAACATTTCTAGAGTTCTCCTTCATCATCTGCAAGGGTTTCCAACTAAACCTCTTAAAAACACATTAGCTTTTCAAAACACACCAGAGCTTTTGTAGTTGCCTGAAATAGCTGATGCCTCCTTTGCTCAGAGAAAGGTTGACATTTCAACAGTTACTTAAGTCATGGAAAATGGATAAATGAAAAAGATATATGCTACATGACAAGTTTGAGTACAGAGACAGCTTTTATTTTAAAAAATATTAATATTTCAAAGCAACCAACAAATATGTTTTCACTAACTCAAAATGATTTGATTTACACAACAACTAAATATCAAGTAAAAATACAGTATGAGCTGCAGCAAATTACTTCTTATTGAGTAATGGTCATTTTCAGAGCTATTCAACTCATTGAAATGGTGTTAACCAGAGTAATATACTACTATCTATTGAGTTATAAAAAGGGTAAAAATTGTATATTGTTTTACTTTATATACAAACTAAAATTTAAAAATGGAAACACTAATGAATATCGTCATCAAATCTTATAAATTCACAAACTAAACTCTGTTTCTCTGAAGTAAATGGAATTAGTTTAATAATGGGTCAGTTCAGATTCATTGAATGGATGAAGTTTGAAGAGTTTCAAGTTGATGAAACCATGACCCAGAAAGAAATACTCTGACAAATTAAGAACACTGGAATGACAGAAGGAAATATTTTGGAAACAACTGAATAAGTGTGAACCATAACAGCCTACAGTGTCAATGACAACAACATTGACTGGAGGCCAAGATTTAAATAAACCTGTCTTTGATTTATTGTTGTTCTTGTTGTTCTTGTTTTTGAGCTCATTTGGGAAGATGATCTTAACTCATGCTTTTAGACATTGCTGCCCTCTTGTCAAAACAGCACTCAACCTCCATAAGACTTGAATTAATCTAATCTCATTCTCCAAATTGAGGATAATTTTCTGAGAAAGACTGCTAAATACTTGACCTGACTGGAATCTTAATATATCTGAATTCCTTTGATTTAAATAACACAAGTATCCTGTTTGCTATTCGCCAGCTAGAGGAGGGATATTTTTACTACCACAAAGGTCTCAGGACCTTTTCCTCAGGGTGGTTTCTGGGCCTTCTACTTCAGACTCATCTAGGCAGCTCACCAAAAAATTGAGAGCCCTGGGTTCCACTGCTGACCTACTGGGTCAGACTCTCTAAATCTGCAGTCTAAGAATATGCTTTTATAATAAGTTCTTCAAGAAAAGTCAAGATCTATTGCTCTCAGATTTCCCCTCATTGGTCATATTGTATTTCAGGACTATTAAAGTGCTACAGGTAATGAAACAGTGGAGTAAGAATTTAGGAGTACTGTTATCAAGACTGGCTTACAAAGAACTATTGATCTAACCTCCATATACTCCAACTCTGCTAGGTATAATCATTTTAAGAGACCTATGCTGTTCTATGTCAAAGAATCCACCATAAAATCCTCTTTTAAGAAGGCATGATAAAAATTAGAATAAAATTCAGTGCAATTGTCTTTAACCACAAGCAATGTTTATACCTGTTCCATTGAGGCTGGCTCCTAAGAGGAATGAAAAAAAAAGTCTGAAATCTGGAAAACGTAAGTTCCTTCATTAATCATGTTTTCTTCACTCTGTCTCCTGCATCTATCCCTGTGCTGCACATCACTTACTGAACTCTGTCATTGCTAAGGACACTGGCCCTCTCTTTAAGCTAACTGGATCTTGTACAGGAAGGATATCCCATCTTCCTTTTATTCTGCTTTCCACTTTTGTCTTCAGCTTCCAAACCTGTGCTGATGCTCTGTTCTATGTGTGCTCCTTTACCAATCCTATCCACAGCCATTTCACCTAAGTGGATTCCCAGTAATAAAGAAAATATGCCACGCATCTTATAATAATATGTAATCAAGTAATATAATCATCAAAATCATATAATCAAGTAATTTTGAGAGATACTATCTATGTTATATGTTACTTTCTCTTAGAGATTTACTATATAGAACAGTGCTTGATGTAGCTGAGAATGCTTACAGTAAAGTCTATATTCGACTCCAGTATTTCAAGTGGACCCATTTTTGGATGAACACAACCATATTCACCATAGTAGTACTCCTCAGAACCAACCTCTGGAAATGCTGTTCTCTATACATGTTGAAGTAAGCCTCTTTGCCTTGTGCCCATGCTCTGATTATATCTGTGTTGTAGAAGTTAGAACCCTGGAGTTGACCTTGGATAGAGGCAAAGTCTTAGAGGTGCCGACAAGAAAAGGACCTTCTTATATTATGTAGAATCTAAGTGGTTTTCCCTAAGAAAGAACTGTGGCATTTTAAACCATTCTCCAAAAGACCAGGTAGTATATTCCTAGTTGAAACTGGGATTTCCAGTTTGATTAAAACATAATCAATGTAGAACATGAAATACAATTTATACTTTTCCTACTTCAACTACTTTGTCTGGCACCCAGATAGTCAATGACTCTCCAAATGAGGAAAACAAAATAATCTTTTACATCACAAATTTCTTTACAGAAATAGTAGTAACCATCACCATGATAATAAGGCATTCATTAAATAATATTATAATCAACAAAAGGTATCCAAAGATATTTAGGAATAGATTATAGTACTTTTTTTAACTCTCACATTTTATGTGGCTTCTTACAGACTATGGACACTTTGTCTATAAAATACTGCCTGTAAAATTCTATTATTTTCTTTAAATATTTTTACTGTTTATTTACTTTTGAGAGAGAAAGAGTGAGCAGGGGAGGGGCAAAGAGAGAGGGAGACACAGAATTTGAAATAGGCTCAAGGCCCTGAGCTGTGCACACTGAGCCTGATGCGAGGCTTAAACTCACAGATGGTGAGATCATGACCTAAGCCTAAATTGGATACTTATCCGACTGAGCCACCCAAATGAGCCTATAAAATACTACTATTTAAACTATTAGATTATTTTAATAGGATATTCTTTGAAATGATGATTTGTCATATTGCTGTATTTCAATGAAATTTCAAACAAAATATTTTGATAATTTATCAAAAGGATATGTCTGAAATGTTTAAGATGACTATTAATCTGTGACATTTAAATGGATCAATAAAAAAGGAAAGTATTTGCTTTCTTAAATAAAATAATCTTCAGCATTATAAACTCTTACTTATATGAGAGTCCTTTTTTTTTTCTTCAATGTTTCATCAGTATTATTATGGATTTAAAGCTCTCTAAGGCTATTTTTCTACTTTGTCCACACCAGAGCCTCTGCAGCCCTACCTTCCATAATGCAGCTGACCAAGTAAGCAGCAGTAGTGTCATGCTTGCAAAATAAAAGCCAACAGCCTTCCTAACATATCTATGAGAGTCTTAACATAATTCAGATGTTCTAAGCTATTAGTAGACTTCTTCAATACAAGACCCACTCTGCAGTAATCCTTACCTTTCACTACCCATGCCCCCTCTCCCCTAGTTTTGGGAATCCCTGTGGGATGTACGCATGGATGATAAATCAGTGCTGTTAGCTGTCCCCTTACTGGAAGATCAGTCTGACCCCCTTCCCTGTTCTTTTACACAAAAGCCCTCTTTTCTCCATTTTCACTTGGGCTATATCGACTAACTTCTTCTTTAGAAATTCCTTAAAAAATTGGCACAGGCCTGACTTTAACTCCCAGAGCACAAATTAAAAACAAACAAGCAAAAAAAAAACAAAAAAACAAAACAAAAAAAAAAAACCAACCACAGAGTATGTAATGAGACATTTCTTTGGCTGTAGGAAATTTTATACTATACACAAAGATTAGAACTATACTCTAGAAATGAATGTCCCCAAGATCCACAGGCTGAGCCTCTGGGCATCGCCTTACTCCCAGCCTGCCACAATGATGCACAGATGGCTATTCGTTCCTCATGCCCATCCTGTCTCCATTCAAGTCAGAGGCCCTTCACCATGGTTTTCTTCTTCCAAATCCTGGCTTCCTACTCAGCTAGAGTTTCAGAAAAGTCAAACTTTTCATTTTCTAAAAAGAAATAGTATTTCTAATATGCACCTGTACCTACAATTAAAAAAAACACATTTTCTTTAAAGCAGAAAAAATTTGTTCCTCAAAATCCTGAAGATCTTTTATCTTAGAGGAACATTTTGACTTTACTTTTGCTGAAAGAAAAAGCGCAATGATATTTTTTTTCCCCAAAACAAAGAGACATTCTGCCCTCTTGGGTGAATGTAACCTTCTTCTGAGAAACAGGAAATATGCTGTCAACTTTAAGACAGCAATTTCCCATAATCCTCACCTAATTGGGCATCAATAAAAAGAAAATAGGGAAAGTAAGAAATTGGGTCCTGTTTCAGATGGATAATATGTTACATGTAACATTTATTAAGTGAACAACACTGGGGGTACTTAGTAGCAATATATGGTTCTATAATAATTATATGTAACTTTTATGAAGTGATAAGCACTAAGAATTCTAACTGGAATATATGTTAACATACCAATATTTAACATCCTAAAATAGATTACTATTAGTATTTCCATTTCACCTAAACAAAATTGGGCCCAGAAATGTTACATGATTTCCCCAAGATCATAGAGCAAGTAAGTCAGAACTGAGATTTAAAAGCAGATACCCTGTGAATAAATTCTCAGCTACATGTGTCTTAAAATAGCTAAGAATGTCAGAGAATATAATATGCTGGTTCTGTAGAAAATATATCAGAAGTCAAAAGACTTGGGCTTTAGAACTTACAAAACTAAGCTTTACTCAGTACTTTTCATTAGCCCAATTTAACCTAAAGCGATATTCTCCTGGTAATCCCTATTGTTAAATAATTTTTGGCATCTGAGAACTATTATGATTATTTCCCTCATATTGTGATAGACAGAAAAACTGTTTCCTGAATATGTCCATGTTTTAATCTCCCAGCCCTATGAATATGTTATATTATGTTACATTATAGATGATTTAAAGTATGCACTAGGAGATGTACAGATTGTCATGGATCATCCTGGTGGTCTCAATTTAATCACATGAATCCTTAAAAGAAGAGAATTTTTCATGGCTGTGTTGGAAAGATACAATGGAGGACTCCATCAGCCATTATTGGTTTTGAAGATGGAGGAAGGGTGACATGAGACAAGGAATGTGGTAATATCTACAAGCTGGGAACAGTCATCAAATAGCAGCCAGCAAATGAGCAGGATATCAGCCCTACAACCATAAGGAACAGAATGCTGTCAACAATGACATAGGCAGGAAAAGGATTCTCCCCTAAAGGTTTGAGAGGAAACTCAGCTCTGCTGACACTTTGATTTTACTCCGGTGAAACCAACACCAGACTCTAGCCTATAGAACTATAAAATAATAAATCTGTGTTATTTCAAGCCATAAAATTTGTGATAATAGGTTATATCACCAATAGAAAAATAATATATAAGTATTCAGAGCCAACATTTATATAAGTGTCCACATGGCCTCATCTCCAGGATTTAGGAACTGGAAAACCAGATAAGTCTTCTGCCTTAATTAAAAAAAAAAAATTAGAGTTATCATTTTGTCCCACATCATATCCTCCTATAATACATCGGTAATGCTCCATACACTGGGCACACACACACTGGTACTAACAGTGCTGCTATTAAAAATAGTTATATGTCACCTCTAACTCTTATCATAAAGTGACTACCTACATAAACTTCATTATAAGGGGTCAATTTGTTATAAAGCCAAAAGAAAAAAGACAGATGACTTTTCATCAAAGAAAAAAAAAATTGACTTGTCAGAAATGTCCTTCTGCTTTCCCTCAGGCTTCTAAGGACACACAATTTGATATTAGAGAACCCATGTTTAATTCTTCCGGGTGTCCTTCCAGAGAAAATGAAGAAATTGCAAAGTGAAAATTGAAGATTCTCTGTATGGAGATAACCCCCTGCTGTTCAAAGATTAAATGCTAATTTCTCCAGGATGGGATTGTAAACATCCTCTCTATCGATACAAAATGGGCCAAAGGGGTAATGTGCTGTATTATTACTATATTAAAAAAGTAATCCAAACTGCAAAGGACTATTCCAGTTTATTTGCAACAGTTTCTGTGCATGTTAAGAATGCATGTTGCTACAAATTAGATTTACAGTTACAGTGTTACAATACTAATATGAGTTTTTTAAGGAGCTATTCTTCTAGTCAAGAAAAACAAACTTCCAATTGTGAAGTAACTACTATCCCCCGACCCCAACATTAATTACATCAGAATCTTCTATACTGGCTCTTAAGTCTATAAAATAGTTACTCTAGATAAATGCTTTTTTTTCCTTTGAGTATCTGTCCACGTATAAGCAGACCTAAATGGCTCCAGGGAAAGCACAGTAGCACACGTCTTAAAAAGCAGAAAGCTGGAGAAGCTAGGAAAAGCTTCACAGAGGAGGTGGTACTTCCATTGTGGCTTCACAATTGTCTCAGCACATCTAGAAAACTGGGAGATAGGTAAACAAGAGTGGCAAAAGTAGGGAAAGATTTTGGAGGATATAGTTGAGGATAAGTGCAAGTGGTATGCAATTTCTATGTTACAAAGCAGAATACCCTCTATAGAATAAGAATATAAGGAGCATGTGTGTTGAGGATATTGTATTACAGTGAGTCTCAATACTTTTGGGATTTGCTCATTGGCCACCACCAAAGGTCCAGTAGAGGAGGTCAACTATAGTTGAAAACTATAAATCTTAAATCTCATTCTCATATTCATACACACACACACACACACATATGGCATAGTTAAGATCCATTTGTAGGAAGAATCATCATTACCATTTTCAAATAAATTGTGTCTTTTACAAAAAGTGTTCAGTCTCTCTATGTCTACCAGTATACTAACAAAGATTGGGAAAGTTATCTCAGGAAGAGAATATCATGATAAATTTTCTGAAGATGCATGGCAAATGCATTTGTGCTTTCTAAATGGAATACTAAATGGTTTCTTCCACATCAACAGAAATTGTATTATATGGCTATAACTCTTTCCTCTTTAGACAGATTCTTACATGCTTTAAAATGACAACATTCAAAGGTTCAATTCAATTTAGGTAATCATCAGAAATGTCAGCTGCCTTTCAAGGGACACTTGGAGTTTGCCAAATTGGGCTAGAAATCATGCATGGATAGTTTTCATTACATGTGAGCTGACAGTTCCTGCTTCTGGTTTAAAAAAAAAAAAAAAAAAATTCTTGCAGAGAAGGTGTGTTGAGTGTCTTAGTCCCTACCCAAGAATAACTCAAGAGCAGAAGGTGACAGGCCAAGAAGGTTTACTTTTTCCTGTTATGAAAACTCCAATTTTGCATACAGACTTTCCGAAAATATTAAAGTAAAAAACTGGGAATCATAATTACAAAAAATGCATTTTAATTTTTTAGGCAGTATCAACCATATTCTTTTGGATTCAAAATTATTTTCAAATCAATAAATCTTTGACCTCATGGAATTATAAGTCCCATGATTTGAAATAAATTAAAATAGCAATACTCCATGTAGATAAATGAGCCTCTTTAGGAGGAGCTCTGCCAGAGAATTGTCAAAAGCACCCACTTTTTGCTATAAAAAAAAAAGCTACTGCAGGACTAGACATAGCTGCAAAGCAGACATGGGCCAGGTTTCACCAAGTGAATATCTTTGTGGCAGGCACAGAATGCAGAGAAGGCCCTGATCCTGTCTGATGGAGCTTTGTATCTGAAGTTCCTAGAACTGAGACCAAATCAGTGCCTAGTGTCAATTACATCAGCACATCTCAACCAACGCACAAGTTGGGGGTGTGCTGCAGGAGGCTGGGGTGGCCCAAGCGTGGGCCAACAACCTGTGGCCCACAACATCTTCATTTGTCTGTTTACCTCCTCTTGGCCATAAATAAGCTCCTCATTTTCTGTATGTGCCCAAATGTGAAAATATTGGGAACACTGAATTAAATATACAAATTTTTCCATCAAAGAAGTAAGTAACAAATCTGGTTAAAAAAAGAAAGAGATTGGGTCTTAGCTTTTCACAAACCTATCATGATGGGATAAGTCAGTTGCATTAAATTCTTGATGTTAACAACATAAAACCTCTCTATATATGTGCTAAAAATTCTCTGGAAATTTCCTTTAAAACCTGTAGAATATAGAATAAAATAATTTAATCTGATATAATTGCAATAATAAAACTATCTACTTTAATTGAAATCTATATTTTAATGTTTTAAAGTATACACAGTGTGTTTTTATAGAATACTTACTTTCCACAGAAGAGTATTTAAAAATGATGGCTTAAGTGCTTTTGCTTTTTGACATTCAAAATAAACTACTTTCAAGGTCTGATATGATTTTCATCCCTTAAATAAAGGTATTATAGAAAGATTTAATGATCTTAAATTTTCTGTAAAACATACTGCTCATGTTGAATATTTTTCACCTTTTTTTTTAAATGTTTTATTTATTTCTGAGAGAGAGAGAGAAACAGCGTGAACAGGGGAGGGTCAGAGAGAGAGGGAGACACAGAATCTGAAACAGGCTCCAGGCTCTGAGCTGGCTGTCAGCACAGAGCCCGACATGGGACTCGAACCCACGAACTGTGAGATCATGACCTGAGCCGTAGTCAGACTTTTAACCGACTGAGCCACCCAGGCACCCCTGAATATTTTTCACCTTTGCTTTTCTCTTCTCCGTATTGTTACAATTTTAGTATACATACTGCCAAAGTGAGCACTCACTTTTGCTTTTATTCAGAGTAGTAGCCACAGGATTTTGTGATATCCCAGGAGTAGTTGTTTAATCAAGCAGTTAACAACGTCTAATTCTAGGGCAACTTTCTTATGTAGAAAAAAACATACAAAGAAATAATTTCCTGTGAAGCATTAAAACATGAAGTATTAATATAGTTGAAATTTCTAACTTGATAAAAGAGTAAAAAAAGAACCCATTCGAGCACTTAGCAAGTAATTATAACTACATTTTGTCTATGTTCAGAAACCAAAGATTGTGTTTGGGGACTAAAATGGATATTTATCTCTACAAAGGGAAAGGCAAAATGTTAATTAAGTCAGACTTAGCCATGAAAAAATTTAAATATCCCATAAAGCAAAAATGTGGGTAGACTATCTTGACTAATAAAAGGGTCATATACATGTGTAACCACAAGATGAAATAAATCCCAGGGGTGCTAAATGCCATATTGTCATACTGGTAATTTATATTTGATGCCATCATACTGAATATCCAAAAGCAATTACTCCATTTAATGAACATTAAAGATATCAAGATTTGTTTGTAATCAATGTGACCTCAAGAAGTATAAACTGATTAACATATGCTTATTCCTCACCAAGTTTCCCGCATTCTGTTACGATTACCCAGTTTATAATATTGATCTGATATCAAAATTATGTACACAATAAAAAAAAACAGATGTATACTCAGAATTTGCTCATAAATTCCTATGCAATGGCTTGATTACTGACAGTTACATATCTGCAGCCAAATCAGCATTTACTGATATGTAAAATTATTGCAATCACTCAATACTTAGATTCATCTAAGCATAAACACATACAAAAAAGACTATAGTGCTCCCTGTAGAATCGTTTAACAATGAGACCAACAATTCAACTAAACCATATGGTATATTTTTTGTCATAGCTTCCTTCACTTAGGTGAACTTCACTGGTTTGGTTATTCCGCCAATAATCCAGGAAAAATCATCTAAACTCTGGGTTTGTCCTCGAGCATTATGTTTGTTTGGGACTTTTTTGTGAGGATTTTTTAAAAATTAAAGTACAATTAACATACAGTGTTATATTAGTTTCAGGTATACAATATAATGATTCAACAATTCTATACATTTAGTGCTCACCCTGATAAGGATATTCTTAATCTCCTTTATTTATTTTACCCATACCCCCACCCACTTCCTATGTGATAACCACCAGTTTTGTTCTTTACATTTAAGAGTCTGTTTTTCTGTTTGTCTCTTTTTTTCTCTCTTTGTTCATTTGTTTTGTTTCTTAATTTCCACCTATGAGTGAAATCATTTGGTACTTGTCTTTCTCTGTCTGACTTATTTCACTTAGCATTATATCTTCTAGATTTATCCATATTGTTGCAATTGACAAGATCTAATTCCTTTATTGCTGAGTAATATTCCATTGTGTGTATATACCACATCTTCTTTATCCATTTATCTATGGATGGACACTTGGGTTGCTTTCATATCCTGGCTATTGTAAATATTGTTGCAATAAACTTAGGGGTTCCTATACCCTTTCAAAATACTGTTTTCATTTTCTGTGGGCAAACACCCAGTAGTGGAATTATTAGATCATATGGCAATTATATTTTAGTTTTTTGAGGAACTTCCATATTGTTTTCCACCGTGGATGTACCAACTTGCATTCCCACCAACAGTGCCTGAGAGTTCCTTTTTCTCCACATCCTTGCCAACACTTGTTATTTCTTTTCTTTTTGATTCTAGCCATTCTGGCAGGTGTGAGGTGATATCTCATTGTGGTTTTGATTTGTATTTCCTTGATGATGAGTGACATTAGGCATCTTTTCATGTACGTATTGGCCATTTGTCTTCTTTGGGAAAATGTTTTGGTATATTTTTATCTATAAAAGTTATTTTTTGCCTGATTAAAACATCTGGAAAGATAAAAAACCTTTTAAGATTTAGATATGTAAATAGCTAAAAATAAAAGTCTTAACAATGTCAGAACCCAAGATTTAAAAAGAAGTATAGTATATAGTTTACTCTTTAACCTCTCTTTAATTTTTTTGAAAATTAAGTTGGTATTCATATACAAATACACACATGCACGTATCAAATACACATC
This sequence comes from Crocuta crocuta, assembly GCF_008692635.1. Classification (NCBI taxonomy): domain Eukaryota; kingdom Metazoa; phylum Chordata; class Mammalia; order Carnivora; family Hyaenidae; genus Crocuta; species Crocuta crocuta. The sequence continues at coordinate 782,320 of NW_027529449.1, forward strand.
TGAAGTTTGCTTATATTTTTATTCTTTCAACAAAAAATTGTAAGCATTTATTACATGCCAAATATTGTTCTCCAGGTACAGTATATACAGACAATGTTTATTTCAGATAATTACTGATACTTAACTTACCTACTCTGCTTTTTAGAATTTGATTTTCAGAACCACCCTAATAGGGAGTCCTGTATCTCTCCTCCCTTAAGTCCCACCACCAAGTAGTTCTCTGAGCATTCCACCTCAAAATGAAAATATTTCGGTATCTCACTTTGGATTCTACTAAAGCGTTTCTAAATTTGAGGCTTTCATAATCTCTTTTCCTGTCAATTCAGGCCATATGCAATCAAAATTTATGATACTAACGAAGTTTTCCTTCATTATGTTCTAAATTCACATGCGCCTTTCAACATCCCTCTTTTCCTTTTAAAGTCTGCACCTATTCCTACCTACGCTCAACCATCTAAAGGTATCTAGACCCTCCAAAATGAGCTCTATAAGTATCTTGTATTCCAGATCAAGTTCACAAATCAAACATGTAAATTATCTCTTTTTTCAAATAACATGAGCGTCAATTGAGGGTCTGTTCTATGACAGGTCCCACACCAACACCCATTTGAGACATCTAATCTGATGAATGGCAGCCAACTCATCTCATAAACTGAGCTAATGTGTTAGTGAGTCCTACTGGGATAATGGATTACTTTCACAGCAATATGTTACATGTTAATAAAAGGCTCCTAAAGATAGTGCCTTAATCTGTAGAAATTATTGCAGTAGCTGAAATTCCAGAAACCAGACCAAGCCTGTATTTAAAGGTCATTTAAGATCTGGAATGGACTTCCAAGACTATCTAGTCAAATTCCATTTACAGAAACCCTAAACTGTTATATGACCTCTCTAAAAATTTAAATCTGATTGCTAGAAAAACCAACATTCAAGTCTTCTTATACTCTGGCCTTTTGAGTTTTCACTTCTAATTCAGGGTAAACTACCAGCTGTTTAATTCAATTACATATTGAACAGACCCTGTTCTTACAGAGCTGTAATTCTGATTCTGATGACATCTACTATCAGAAGTACTATCGTGTAAGCAGATCACACACCAATATAAAAAAATTACCCAAATTGGAGGGCACTACACTAAGTGAAATAAGCCAGTCAGAGAAAGACAGATGCCATATGTTTTCACTCATATGTGCATCTTGAAAAACTTAACAGAAGACCATGGGGGGAGGGAAGGGGCAAAAAGTTACAAATAAAGAGGGAGGGAGGCAAGCCTTAAGAGACTCTTAAATACACAGAACAAACTGAGGGTTGATGGGGGATGGGGGAAAGGGGAAAGTAAGTGATGCATCAGCATTGAGAAGACCACTTGTTGGGATGAACACTGGGTATTGTATGGAAGCCAATTTGACAATAAATTATATTTTAAAAAATTAACCAAGGGATGCCTGGGTGGCTCACTCTGTTGAGTCTCCAACTTTGGTTCAGGTCATGATCTCATGGCTTGTGGGTTCAGGCCCCTCATGGGACTCTGTGTTGACGGCTCAAAGTCTGCAGCCTGCTTCAGATTCTCCCTCTGTCTCTCTGCCCCTCCACTGCTCACACTCCATCTATATCTCCCTTTCAAGAAATGAATAATTATTTTAAAATGTCTTTAAGTCACCTTAGAAACTTATAAATGGCACCATTTCCTCACCTACTAAATCTGCAATGTATCTAAATGAGGCAACATTAATATATGTTTATCATGTTTATAGGTTTCCAAATCAAACTATAATCTATCATATTATTTAGGCAGTTGGACCACTATAAGATAATTCAGGAAAATTATTGAACCCTCAATTTATAAAAACTCCCAAAAATGTCCACATTCTATTGAAATTAACTTGAGAAGTATAAGTCTAATCTAGGTCTAGTTTTGTTTTTTTGTTGTTTAATGGTATAGCACCTGTAACACTGCTATGACAATGGAGACTCATCCATGGCATGCTAGAGGAGGGAGAGAACAAGACAGCAGAGAATTGAGGCAGTAGGAAAATAAATTAAACAGAAATGCTTCCCATTCTTTTGAGAAGAAATTTGCTTTCTACCCAGTCTAGTCACATCAAAAGTGCTGCCTTGAATTATCAAATATTCTTTGGAAAAAGGCTGTTCAACATATGAAATACGATATATTGCTCAAATCATTGGGACTAAACAAAACATTTCTAAAACCATGATCTACCATTTATTTTTTCTTCTTTTCTTAGTCATTTAAAACAGCAAAAATAAGCAAATCAACCCACTTTGCCAACCCATTCTGCTCCCTTTTTTTATCCCAGCCTGCCACATGCTATCAACCCCCAGGGCTCACCATAAAATACCTATCCCAAATGATAATTTTATTCCTGCTATCACTAAATTCAGTAGATAAAATATGAAAGACAAACTGGAAGATAAATTAGAGAGTCTTATGAAATTATTCCAAACAACAGTTAAAAATGCAGAATTATAAAAAAATAAAGAAATAACACTGTTTATTTTTAAAAATTTTTAACATTTATTCATTTTTGAGAGACAGAGAGAAAAGGAGCATGAGTTGGGGAGGGGCAGAGAGAGGGAGAAACAACCCGAAGCAGTCTCCAGGCTCTGAGCTAGCTGTCAGCACAGAGCCCAACGCGGGGCTAGAACTCACGAACTGTGAGATCATGACCTGAATCGAAGTCGGATGCTTAACCGACTGAGCCACCCAGCTGCCCCAAAATAACACTGTTAAAAGTTAATACATATACTTGCTACATATTAAACTGCACAGGCACAGGTATGTGTGAAGGAATTCTAGGATCCTCAGTGCATCTGGAGCATTTGTAAAAAAAAGAATCTCCACAGTTTAGGTGTACAGAGAAGCCTAAAAGAGTATAACCAAAGCTAAAACAGTAAGACATCCTTGAATATGTGATAAATCCAATAATCTCAATTTGTCAAATTAACGCTTACTATTAAAATACTGATGCCAGTTATCACTGGTACCTGCCATTACTGATGGACTGACTTACATCGTGGGTTGCTTCTTCCTTATTTATCAGTTTTCTGTCGGCTTTATCACCAGCTTCCTTCATCATTCTTTTTCGGGAGTAAGAAGAGGTTTCATAGCTATAGCTAAATCCTAACCTGGGAGTAGAACTTGGATTTCTAATCAATTGGAACTAATAACAATTTAAAAACAACCACCATATTTTTACCCTAAGAAGTAAAAACAAAAATAAATGGTTATAAGGATAGAAACATGTGTAATTTAATCTGATGTGAAAAAGGCAGACACAAAATTGTTTATGAAAAAAAATAAATGCATAAAAATCTGAAAGAAAATTAACTAGATTGCTAACAAATATGTTATAGGTAGTTGGAAGTGAAAAGTTTTTCTCATTTCCATTTTCCAGCTTTTCTGTGATACCACTGTTGAACTGTGATAATGAAAATATTTCATTAGAAACGTAGACTAAATTATTAGTATGTTATCAATACCAAATCTTTCTTTGGTTTACCTTAAAGTGAACATTCCTGTTTACTCAAAATATCCTTGTAATACACAGAATACCTTCATACTAACTTAGCAAGGTCACCATATCATTCTAAGAGAAGACAGAATGTTCACTCTCTCATAAATGGCATACAAGTTTAGAATTTAAAAATAGATTTACTAAAAACATAATTATTTAACTTAAAACAGGGAAAATAGTTCTGATTAGGCATTGTTGATCTGATTTAGAATCCTCAGTTAAAGCTAATACTGAATTTTAACAAAATATAGCTACTGTCATATACAAATGTTCATGATCAATGTCTGAAAATCTTGAGAATCCATCAAATTTATACTAATAGGATTTAACTCCTTTTCGCAGCGGAGACTAAAGCTGATGCTTCGGTAATCCTCACAAGCTCTGCCCTAGTAAGTCTTAGGTCTCAATGGAGCAAAAAAAACCTACCTGTGGTTTCCCCGCAGAGAAATGTATTGGAACTTCTCTCTAACACTACATCATAGAGAGTGGAATTTGTAAAAGCTAATGGTTGGATTGACTGGACTTTCCAAAGGTTTTATTGTAGAAATTATTACAAAATTAAAAAAAAAAAAAAAAAAAAGGT